>NW_007247587.1:34239-54680 GCF_000164805.1 Carlito syrichta
CTGGGCGACAGAGTGAGACTCCAACTCAAAAAAAAAAAAAAAGAAAAGAAAAGAAAAAGAGTTGTGATGAACATTTCCATAGTGGTAATTTATAATGAAGAGACACAGAAGTGTCACCCTTCTCTATCACATTGCAAGCACAGACAAAGCTTGCCTTTTATGAGGATTCCATTTTATAGGGAAATTTTGCATAAGAGGCAAGCTTTGTGATTATTCAGGCTCTTTCAAGCACTCAGTCTTCCAGCTGTGATCAAGTCTCTGAGGACTCTTCCGTATGAGTTCAGCTTCTTTCCCAAGCCCCCTGATACTCATCCAGCTGTTCAGAGAACACGCCAACTGAATCAACATGAGCTATATTTACCACGAGTGAAAGACTATTAAAACTTGAGATAGCAGTAGGGAATTTTGACATCTGGTAGCACCAGATGATTAAGAAAGGCATTTGGCAAATCCAAATAGGTGAAGCTTAGGAAAGACAGCTGTTTTGTAGGATCAGGATTAAACCAAGCAGGTAAGAAGAACTGTCTCCAATAACAGCAGACTTGCCTGATAATTTGCAAAACTGCTTCTTAATTCCTCAAGGTGTTCATCCTTACAGATACCTAGACAAAGCAACTTACATTGCTGGATACTATTTTATATAAACAAATAGGTAAAATTGGATATTCATTTATAGATTTTCTTTTTCTGCCTTAAGATTTAAAAAGGGGGATGTTTCTTAGCAACACTAAGAAGTTCTGAATGGCTTTTGTCAGTAAAGTTTCTTTTGGAAATTATAGTTTACTTCTGCTGTTGGGGCAGGTGCCACAAATAATGTGCCCAGTGATGGTGTGATTTGGAAGGCAGCCTGCTCAAGCACCTCCTTTTGGATTATTCTTCTAGAAAATGTAGAGATGCCCACATATTTTTCTCCTTTGACTTATTATAGTGGTCTCTGTGAAATACTAATGGTACCTTCTATATCAGGGAGCTGAAGCAATACATAACAGGAAAAATTTGCATCATAGAAGTTATTGTGTAGGTTTCAGAAACCCAGCTGATAAAGAGTGGTGATCAGGGTCTGGAAATTCAGTTAGTGTCTGATGGGAGAAGGGTGAAGGGTTGGAAAAGGAATTTTGCTGACACGACCTTAGGTTCTGTCATTAGGCTCTGTCTACCCTTCATTCTTTCACTATTCTCTCCATCAGCAAGGATTTCACTGATGCCCACAATGTGCTTCCTCTCCTGTTTGATGCTGAGGCTATCAAAGTGAGCAAACCGCCCTGCTTTTCCTGCATTTGTTAATGCTGGCAGACTGTGGGGTGGATGATTCACTACTTAAGAGAATGAAGCAAGTATATCTGTGATGCCACAGCCTCCCTGAAATTTTCTGACTTGTTTGGGTATCTCATCTTCTGCTATTGTGCTAGTAACCAAGAATTCACTTCAGTGAGTTGAACTAGAACATCTCCATTAAACCAAAAACAGATCAGAGCAATTAACTAATTGTGAAACTATAGCAGCTTTGACTACTTTAACTAAGGCTACTTAATACCCTCAAGTATAGTTTCAACCCGAGTTTTCTCATTACTCAAATCATTTCCTTACAGAGTCTTGGTCAATTAGTAGAGAGGAATGTTAAATCTTCTAATTCCACTACTGTGACAATAATAAACCACCTTGTTAACACAGGATTAATATGTTATAAAACATTCTAAATTGATAGTGATAATTTTGAAATGCATGTTATGCAAGAGTGCTTATTTATTTTAAAATTTGTCTCATCAGTGGCTATTAATCAATGTTAAGAGTTTGAATATTCTTTCTTAGTTCTTGTTTACTTACTTTCCTTTGTGCCTTCATTAAGAACTCTGTAGAAATTATTTTTAAAGTTATATCAATAAAAAGGAGGGAGGCATTTAAACTTAGTCTCCAAATACATAGCTAAGTTCCCTATTATCCCAACTCCCAGTTACTAACAACAATAATTACTATTTGCTGACTGCCAAAGCCATGCCAGGCACTGTGTTAAATCTTGCAAAATCGTTTACTATCACACACAGCAGTTCTGTCGAATAGGTTTTATCCCACTTTTATAATAAACCAAGGCTTAGAGACATTGAGTCATCTGGCTCAGTTTACAGAGATAGTGAGCACAAGTGCCAAATCCAAGCTACATAGAATGACTCCTAAGTCTGTCCCCATCCTTCACTTCACCCAATGCTACCAACAATTTAATGATTTTTCTGTTCATCCTCAAGTATATGAGTAGTTTTTGTAAGTGTCTCAGAGCTATAAGAAAAGAAAGATTATGCATTCTCTGTTTGTAGGATGGATAATCACTCTGTTAATTTTAGTACTCAAATTTTTTATATGTTTACTTATTCTTTGGCTATTTGGTCTGTCAAATTCTCACAAGAGATAAAAGGTGCTTGTTAAGTCATTTGATCTAAAAATATAAAACTTTTTCAACTCAATGTTTTTCTACTTGTTATTTTATGAGTTAATGCTTTTCCTCCATCTGTTTCTCTTTCTTCTATTAAATGTACTATTATTTGAACATTAAACTCCTGATTCTAGCTATCTTAGCTTTTAAATGATGATTCCCTGTTTTGGTATTTTTCTGCTCATATCATAAGGCTGCATCAGTTTGATCTTCCTGATTATTAATTTAGTCCAACAAGGTACATTGTCTTTTCATTATTCATGTCTTCTATTGTTTTTAAATTGCATGTTCATTCAGCAAGTAGCTACTGAGTATCTGTAGTGTTTCTGGCACTGAAGGGTCTTGGAGCATATCAATGAATAAGACAGATTCCTACCCCTATCCATGTAAAACTTAGCATTTAGTGGAGAAGACAGACACCACAACAAACATAATTTTTACGTTAATGATATAACATGTTAGTTAGTGGTAAGTGCTATGAAAGAGAGGAAACAAAAAAAAAAGTAGGGAAAGAGAGGTAAAAAATGCAGGAGGTGTGAGTAGATAGTTGAATTAAATAGGCAGAGTTGGCCTTACTGGGAAATTGGGATTTGAATAATGACGCTAAGAAGGTCAGGTAGTCAGCCACACTGATATTTGGAGGGAGAGCTGTCTAGACTGACAGAAAAAGTGCACTGATCTTGACCATAAGGTGAGAAAGTGCCTGGTTTGGGTATCAGTGTGACTGGAGAAGGGAGATTCCTGGCAAGGGTCATTGAGATGAAGTCAGAAATAGTAGGGGAGGCTGGAGTGGATCATCGAGAGTCCCATGGTCTCCTCCAATGGCTTCTATTCCCAGTGAAATGGGGAGCCATGGCAGGATTTTGAGCAGAAGAGTCATATGATAAAGCATATTTTAACATGCTTGCCCTATGTACATGGTCTAGGGGTCAAGTATTGAAAGAGTAAGATCCATCAGGAGGGGTTTGCAGTAATTTAGGTGAAAGATGATGACAGCTAAGACCAGGGGAATGATATTGGCAAAGGTAAGGCATGGACATATTCTAGAAGTAGAGCCCACATGATTCCATAGACAATGGACAATGGAGTATGTGAGAGAAAGAACAGAATTGAGCATGACTCCATGTTTTTGGGCCTGAGCAATGAGAAAAAAGTGAAGTTGTCATTAACTGAGATACGCATACCCATAGGTGAAATGAGTGCTGTGGGGAAGATCAAGACTAATTTTAGACACGCTGAACTTGAAATGTCTATTGAATATTCAAATGCAGATGTCAAATTGGCAATTGGATATCATTCTAGTTCGCTATTGCTGCTGTAACAAATTACCACAAACCTAATGGTTTAGCACAACACAAATTTAAGATCTCAGTTCTGTAGGTCAGAAGTCTAACATGGATCTTATTGGGCTAGCCTCAATGTAGGGAGAGGCTGCACTGCTTTCTGGAGGCTCTAGGGAAAATTAGTTTCCTGCTAATTCGGGCTGCTGGCAGAGTTCAATTTTTGCATGTATAGCACTGAGATTCCTGTTCATTTGCTGCTGTCAGCTAAGGACTAATCCCAACTTCTAGAAGTCAGACACTTCCTTGATTTGTTTCTCTGACTTCAAAGTCAGCAATAATATGTTGAGTCCTTCTCAAGCTTCTAATCTCCTTTCTTTTTTGTCTCATATGTCTGACCCCCTTCCTCTGTCTTCCTCTTCCACTTTTCAGAATTTGTGTGATTAGAAGGACCCACTTAGATAATCCAGGACAATCTTCCCATCTGAAAACCCTTGACCTTAATCACATCTGCAAAATCTCTTTTGCCATGTAAGGTAACATATTCACAGGCTCAGTAATTAGGGCAGGAACATCATGGGAGTGGGAGTACACTATTCTGCTTACCTCAGATATGTAAGTCCGGAATTCAAGAGAGAAGTTTGGACTGAGGATATCAATTTGGAAGTAGGTAGTATAAAGAGTTGCATAAATGAGTTAGTTTAGATAAAGTAGACAACAAAGGTTTGAACTCTAGAAGCGAAGAGTCTATCTGAAGAGACTGAGAAGAGAAAGAAGGATAAACCAAAGTGTTTTAGTCCGTTCAGGCTGATATATCAAAAAATGCCACAGGTGGCTTATAAGCAACAAAAATGTATTTCTCACTGTCTTAGAGGCTAGAAGTCCTAGATCAAGGTGCCAGTATATTCAGTGTCTGGTGAGGGCCTGTTCCTCATAGATGTCACCTTATTGCTACATCCTTACATGGCAGAATGAGCAAAGAGGCTCCCTAAGGTCTCTTTTGAAAGGACACTAATCTAAATCATGAGGGCTCTGTCATCATGATCTAGTCACCTCCCAAAGGTCCCACCTCTTAATACCAACACATTGAGAATTATATTTCAACATATAAATGCAGGCAGGGATGGGATACAGACATTCAGATCATAGCAGACAATGTAGACTCAACTCCAGTCATTTCAGTGGTTACCATATGGGCTGCAATTTTTTTTCAAATTGGGCTGTAATTTAGAAGCCAGTTTCTGATTTTCTTCAATTACAAAAGTGTTAAGGATTTCTAGTTGTTCTTTCTGTTCCCCCTACTTTTATGGTGATAGAATTTTTCATGAAGCATATGGCCACCCAACCAGTGACTACATTCCTAAGTTCCTTACAGCTAGATGTAACCATATGACTATCTTCTGTCCAATGAAGAATAAATAATGTGTACAAATTTAAGGTCATATGTGTAAAAGAAGGTTACCTGATCTCTCCTTATGGTTTCTTCTAGCTAGAATGTGGCATAAACCATCTTGGATCAAGGGTCGAAAACCTTGAGTTGAAAAAACAAAACAATAACACAGCAGTCAATACTACCAACCCAACTCAGGATTTTACAGAGAAATAAATATTTTAACTTGTATAAGTCACTGAATTTACAGGTCTCTGTCACTTTGGCCTAGCTTTTACCCTAATGAATTCAAGAGGCCCTGGAGTTTTTATAAAAACCCAAGAGAGTATCTCACCACTAAAAAAATAGCAACAATAACAACAAACTTTGCCTGAGAAATTCCAAAACCCAGGAAGATAAAATCTGTACCAGATTTAATTTTATTTAGAAGATATGATGCTTGCATACCCAAGTGTTAAGGAATAATTCATACTCATTATATGTTTTGCCACTAAAACTGAGTATCTTGTCTGGGTAGTTTTAGTCCTGAAGAAATTTATTTGACATCCACTATGGCTGAGGTCTGGGTATTTGAAGTTGTTGCCCATGAGGACATTGGAAGGTTTTTTGTAATGGCTGTATTTTTTTAAGGAAATAGTAATTTGTTTTGATGTCTAGCACTGATTATGATTTGTGCTTTGATTACTTTGGACTGTAGCCTTAAATTTTTCTGACAACAAGCCTTTAAAAGAAATAATTTACTGTCTCTCAACTGTAAATTTAGGCACATGGATTTTTTTTAATCCGTTCATTCATCATATTTGATAATTTTTAATACTTCTTTAAAAAATAATACCCCAAATTATTTTTATTTAACACATAGAAAAAAGACAAATATGGGAAAATAGGTAGAAACCCAATTCAAAGAACCTGGTGAAGTAGAAGACATCATCTGTATTTATGACAACCTCAGCTTATTATTAGATGTATTGTTTATGACGACAAGCTTCAAAGGTACAAAAACCTCAGCACAATATATTAGAATGGACACGAACAATCCCTTTAATATATTATATAACTCTTAACAGAGCCAAAAATGTTGCAGGAAGTTTTGTTTTTGTTGTTCTAAAGCCTAGGGAACATTTCTTTTTATGGAAAATTAAAATCCAAGGTCTATTCCTTCTTTGAGATGTCTTCTGGACTACATAAAGACACATTAAAAATCAGGCAGTTTCTATTTTAATGAATATATAAATGGATGCCCAAAGCCATGTGCTGAGAGTGATTGTATATAACAAGTAATTTATCTTAAACATTTCAACAACTGGACAGTAGGTCGTGCATTCCTCAGACTTCTTCAGTCCCTGTGGTCTGGGATTGTCTCACATAACAGGTAACTTACACCAGAGCCCTCATTAAAGTCTATTGAATAAATGAGTAATTGAATCTTGAAATAGGTGAATGAGTAAATGGAGTAATAAATAAATACCAGCCAAATTTTCCATCTAGTTAAAATATTAGCCAACTATGTGTAGCAACATGCCTTGGTTGCATTATTTTGTTTACCTATATTCATAGTAAAATTCCTCTTCAAAGTTTGGAAGTCATTTATAGGATTGCCAGGGAAAGTGCCAGATATTGATCCATAGAAATAAACAGGTATTACATAACTGAGGATTTCCAGAATCGGGAAATACAAGGAAAAGTTGAACATATCTTGAAAGAAAAGCATGGAATATACGAGGGGTACCAAAAAAATGTATACACATTTTAAATATGACATTTGCTCAAAAGATGGTGTTAATCAAATGAATGTTAGTGTCACCATGCAGCAGGCAGAACTGTCAAAGAAAATGGAGGAAGCATGGTTGAAAAAATGTCATACAGCATACTACAATTGCTACCATAATCCAACCCAATTTTGAAAAGCAATACATAGATAACATCTCCTACAATGTGTATACATTTTTTGGTACCCCCTGTATTATGTAATACATAACTGAGCATTCTTGAACTGAAAAATACATGGGAAACTGGAATATATCATAGAATATACTCCTGGAGAAAGAGTTGAAGACAATATAGATTAGTACCATCCAATAGAAATATGATGCGAGCCACAGATGAAGGCCACATCTGGCATTTAAAATGTTCTAGTAACCACACTAAAAAAGCAAAATGAATCAGGTGAAATTAATTTTAAGGATATATTTTATTTAATATGGATATATTTCCATATTAGTATGCTTTAATATGTAATCAATTAAAATGTTATTTAGATATTTTATAGTTTTTTGTAAACTAGGTCTTCAATGTCTGGTGTGTATTTTACACTCATAGCACATCTCAATTTGCACTAGACACATTTTAAACACACAACAGACACATGAAACCAGTGACTATCAAATGTGGCAAAGATCCTGACTTCGGTACCTTCTCTTTTATTCTAAGTGATCTCTTTATCAATGTGAAGGAGAAATAGAGTCCTCATTTTGCTATTTTTGTTTTGTCAAAAGTATTGTTAATATCCGAAGTATTAAATACCAGGCATCCCAAAGTAAAATCAAAGTTATTTGGAAGTTTTGCACATGTTAATGTTGCATCATCCTTAAAAGTCAAAACCCAGAGGGAGTAGACTACATTCGACCAATAAAATTCAGACTTACAAATTACAGTTTAAATATGCAGAATTGCCTCACACTTAATTCCATTCTTCTTGATTTCATTAGTTGTGGATATGCCCTGGTCTTAAATCTAGAGCTTTGGGCTTTCTGCCTGTCCTAGAGGAGAATAAGCCTGGCTTTAAAACCAAATAGACTTAAACTTGGTTTCATTTAGAATGCCACCATCTCAACTTTTGTAAAATGGAGCTAATAACACCTAGATCAAGGGCTTTATATATTAAAGACACAAAACATGTGCATTTGCTCAATCAACTTCAATTTGTTCTCATTGCCTTTCATTTGCTCATCTTGAGTTAACTGCTGTCAGCCATCACCAACCCTAATTCCCCTTCTTGTGCATGAATGCCCTTTCAGATCATGCACAGTCCTGGGGGCAGGGAGGGTCCCTGGTTACCAGCAGACCTAGTCCTCAGCTATACTACCATCAGGCCCCATCCCATGGGCCGCTGCTGTTTCCTCCTACTCAACAGGATAATGGATAGGACAAGAATTACGTGTTAAGGTGCAGTTATCCAATTTCTACTTTTGCTGAACCGTTTCCTTATTTTTCTCAGTCCCGCTGCTTATTCTTTGTCATTATTTCTCTTCTCATTAGCACCTGCCTTCCTGGGAAGCATAGAATGAAAAGTAGTGAGCATAAATCAGTCTATTTCAGATATTAACAAGACCCTTTAAAAATGCTATGGAATAAAGGGTGCTTTAATGATTGAGAAAAAAGTAATTCAATAGCATAATGGTTCAGAAATGTAGCACAAGGAGAGTGGAAATCAAAGAAATTATGAATAAGATAAAACCTGAACAAAGAACAGATGTCCTTCTGAAAAGGAAAAGCCACAGCACCACAGATCTTTAAGATAGTAGTCCCCAACCTTTTTGACATCAGGGACCAGTTTCGTAGAAGACAGTTTTTCCAAAGACGAGAGGGTGGAGGTAGGGATCATTAGGCATTAGATTCCCTTAAGGAGCATGCAACCTAGATCCTTTGCACGCGCGGTTATACAGTAGGGTCTATTACACAATACTCCTATGAGAATCTGATGCCACCGCTGATATGACAGAGTAGGGAGCTCCACTTGCCCGCCACTTACCTCCTGCTGTGCAACCTAGTTCCTGACAAGTCACGGACTGGGTTGGGAATTCCTGATTTAAAGAAATTCATGTAAGAAAATCTGAGTTTTACAAGCAACAAAATGCCCACATCTTCGGTCTCTCTCTAGGATAGAAATTTGTGCTCAATATGTTTGTGCATGCCTTGTGTATGTGTGTCTTTGCATATGTGTGTGTGTGTTTTAAGGTCAGGGTAGGAAGAGAATTTGTCAGTTTTATATAACACTTTATGAGTCCATATTAAATATGCTGTTTTAAATTAACATTAATATAATTCTGTGGTTAAAGAGTACTGTGTAAAATTCTAAATATTTCTAGGAGTTCTGGATTAGACAGGCCTATCATATTCCAGGGAAAGAAATATATTGGCCATTACCATTGATAATAAATAATTTATCAAGAAAAAATTCATTTTTAGTCTATGATTTATTTAAGTACGTGTTTGCTGAATACTAGAAAGCTAAATAGGGCCTACCCAAGAAGAAGCTTGGAGTCAAACTAGGAGAAACAATATCTTACCCTTATAGAATAATTTGTAGGCAATAAAACCAAGCTTACAACAGAGAACATAGATTGTACATCAACTGTAATTCCTAGATTAGTGTTGCTTCTAACCTACATCTGGCTTAGATTGAGAAAACCTTGATTTTAGTACTGACTCTACCAGTTACCAGCTACATAATTTATGTCGTATCTCTAAGCCCACTTTCTTCATTGTACAAATTGAGAGATTGTACTCTATAACTTCTCAGTTTCCTTCAACTTCAACATTCTGCAATTCTGATTCTTGTTTCAAAAACAGTGGTGCAGGACTTACATTTTTAAAAGTACAAAAAAGTTATCTTTTTTAAGTTAAAAAAAATATTTAAAACTGAATATAAAATTTCAGAATAAGGAGGAAAGACCCAATTTTACTAGAGAAAACAGAAATATAAAGTCTAAACATCTTTAAATTTCTTGGCAGCCAAAACAAACATAAAAAGAGAATAGATTATAATTCTGGCTGTCTAATAAGAGGTACATTCTCCTTTGTATGGAAAACTCAAAAGAAACACTAGAAACACTTTTTTTTCAATGAAGACATCTCGTGCTCAATGAATTCAACACCAGCACTGTAGAAAATGCAATTCCTTCTACATATTTTGTTGTATGAAGTGTCCATACAAGATCAGAGAAAGCATTCATAATCATCTGTCTAACTGACTCTCAGATTATCAAGCCAGATATAGAGATTGTAGTTTGGATTTTTACAAACAGAATGAAGAAAATAATTTGAATATTAGTAATCAGCATATGAAGAAACATTGACATATGAACAAAACATGACATATGACATATGGCATATAAGCAAAACAAAATTTTTGTTTTCCAAATTCCTTTTCCTTTAAATTTTTAAATATGAATTTCTATATATGAATAATATCCCTTATCTGAATAATAGCATGACAACATATCAAAGAGTCATATATATGTTTTTGGTTAGAATGTGGGATAGCTTTTAATTATTTAGGTTTGTTTGAACTTTATGGCATTGGATGACTGATTGGCCATATTCTAATTCTCTCATGTTCTATAAATAGCCTTGGAGGAAATCAGAGAGAAAGGCTATTTAAACGTGAAGAACAGAGGGTCTCCTGGTTGCCATGGCTGTTCTCTCTGAGGATAATGTTAACCCTTCCACTAAAAAATGCATTTTATTTCATTTCAATCTGTATAAAAATATTACATCTCTAACAAATTAATCTGAATCAAGGTAGGCCTAGGACAGAAAGTTCCTGCATGATGCAGAATTAGAGTATTTAATAATGGCAAGGCTTATTATATAAAGTTCTGCTTTTTTGGCTTCATTGCCTACTCTAATTCAGTGTTTTGGAAATTTTTCGGTTGAAAAGATCTCTACTCCTATTCTGACAATGGAGAGAAAGGCAAAAGAATATCTGAGAGTTGGGGAATTCTATGAATTTCAGCTATAATTGAAAGGCTGAAGAGTTTTGATTCCAGATAAAAATATAAAATGCTTCTTAAAGTTCTGATAATCCAAAATGCACTGACTTCCTAAATTATGCTTTCTTACTGGATCATTAAAAATTTCATTCAAGTACAGTTTAGCCTTATCTAGCCATTTATCTCTGGATGTCTTATTTTCTACAATTGATATCTAAAGTCTCACACTACATCTTCAGGTGTTATGTTTCAATTTTATGCACCAAAAACAGGAAAAATGTCCAACTACTCTCATTGTTTAAGTTTCCCAGTACAGCAGCCCACCTCAACCTCATCAAAGCTTTCAGTTCACAGATTCTATAGCTTGTTCACTATTAACTTTCTCATATGCTCACTTTCCTCCTTAGCTAGAGCTTCAATTTCGTGGCTCACCATTCAAATAATTTATTGCTAAAATCTTAAATATTTCTCTCACTGCTCTCTGTCTCATAACCACTTGGCCAAATTCCAGGCTTAATTAAATTCAGTCAGTCCATCCAGTTTCAGCCTGCAACCAAGCAGCTTCTCCCAGAAAAAAACACACTCTTCCTGACTTTGAATGTATGTTCAAACATCTTAAAGAGGGATGCAACACTGCCTAGAAACCAAGTTTATCATGTGACTGTTCAAAATATCTGACACATTACTATCTTCAAACCTCATGTATCCCTCCTCCCCATTTCTCTCTCAGCTGACAAACTTGCCTCATAATTAGTCAAAAAATAAAAATAAAAAAGAGAAAAATATCAGACAATAGTTTCATGCATCTTTACCCTTGAAACAATAGTCTACCCATTTCTGTACCCTCCTATGAATATGCATGAGGCAGCCCTGCTCCTATCCAAGGCCAGCTTTTGCACTTGTGTTCCAGAGTCCTCTCCTTTTGTTTTCAAGGATTCTGTTCCTGCAATTACTTCCTCTCTATCCTGCGTCAGCTCCTGCCTTTCTAAAGAATTACTGCCATTTATCTCAAACATGTTAAGTATTTCCTCTCTTCAATAAAAGAACCCCCAACTCTTGACCCCAAACAATTCCAGTTTTTGTCCCATTCCTCAGATCCTTTTACACAGAAGCTTCTTCCTCCAAGAGGAGTCCAGAGTTAGACTTTCGCTTCTTCACCCCACATTCTCTCTTCGGCCGCCTGCCCTGACCAGTCTACCGTGGCAGCTCTGGTCAAGCTTACTGATGTCCTTCATGTTTGCACTGACCACCCCTATTATTTTTGAAAGTATGTTATTTTATATTACAGAAAAACACACTTCCTAGTTTTTCTCTAACCTCACAACTCACTCTTTCTGAGTCTCCTTTACTCTCTTTTTATCCCCTGAAAAACAGCAAACGTTGACATTGCATAGCACTGTGTAATTGTCTAGATTTCTCCCTCTATCCTTTTTCCTTCTATCTTTACATTTTTCAGTGCCTTCCTCCAAACCCAACATTTAGATACCATCAATTTGTGATGATTTGCAAAACTATTTCTCTAGTCTTGGTCTGTTTCTGAAACCACAGATTTATATTTCCAACTCCTCCTCAATATTTCTGAAAGATTTTCCAGTAAATAGTTCAAAATTAACATGACCAAAACACAACCATTTTTATTTTTAAGAGACAAGATTTCACTCTGTTGCCTAGGCTGGAGTGTAATGGTGAGATCATAGCTCACTGAAGCCTCAAATTTCTGGCCTCAAGTAATCCTCCTGCCTCAGCCTCCCTAGAAGCTGGAATTACAGGCACACACCACTACACCCAGCTAATTTAAAAAAAAAAAAATTTTTTTTTTTAGAGACAGTGTATTACTGTCTCCCAGGCTAGAATATCGTGACTGTTGATTTGTTTTTTATAAACTTCTTTCATTCTCAATTTTCCTCAGTAAATGATACGACCACCCTGTTGCTAGAGTTAAAAATCATGCCTATTTAAATCAATAGTCGTGATCCTTCTTGCTCTACTTTCAATCCAACAAGTCCTATTGACTCTCCCTCCAAAACCTTCCCCAGACTATCCACCACTTTTCATATCCATTATCATCCTGTCTGCTCCTAAATGGTCCCTTACTTTTTTTTTTTTTGAGTTGGAGTCTCACTCTGTCGCCCAGACTGGAGTGCAGTGGCCGCTCCTGGCCACCACAGCCTCGACCTGCTGGGCTCTGGCGATCCTTCTGCCTCAGCCTTCCGAGTAGCCGGAATCACAGGCGTGCGCTACCACGCCCAGCTGATTTTTTATTTATTGTAGAGATGAGGTCTCGCTGCCCAGGCAGGTTTCGAACCCACAGGCTCAGGCAATCCACTCATCTCAGCCTCCCAAAGGCGCGGGATTACAGGCTGAACCACCAAGCCCGGCTTGGTCCCTTGCTTTTTCTCTTGCTCCTCTACAATCTCTTCTACAAATTCTCCACGTAGTAGTTAGAGGGAATTTGAAATGTAAATCAAATTATGCCACTCCTTTCCTTTAAAATCTCTGTGGATTCCCTCATTCTAAAGTAAACCCAAACTCCTGATCCACCTTTTAAAGAACCTGGCCCCTGCCTGTGACCTCTTGGATTCCTCTCTTTTACTCAATGCACCTGCCAACACAAACCTTCCTTGAAGACCTCAAGTCCATCCCCTGACTTAGGATGCTTGCAATTATTCTCTCTATCTGCTAAGTTTTTTCCTTGATCTTTTCACACTTGACTTTTCCTTTTTCCTTCAGCTAACGTAACTCCTTTAGAGCAGTCCTGACTACTTAAACAAACGTAGCAGCCAAGTCATCCTAGTTAATTTTCTGCATTATGTTATTCTTATTTGATATTGGTTTTTACTAAATATATTTGTCTACTGTTGTATTAGTTGCCTTCTCACTATCACCAAAAGAATATAAATTTTACAAATTCAATACCTTACCTGTTTTTAATTCTTTCACTATCATCTAAAACAGAAACAGTTTCACACAAAGTAGGTTCTCAATAAAAATTTAATCTATTAATTATTTAATGTTTTATACATAAGCATGTTGGTTTAAATTGGTGAATCATTTCAGATATATGATATTTTATTATAATCTTAAAAAAATCTCTTTCTGATCTGAGAAAATTAATAGTTGGTATTTTTACTGAGTTTATGAAGCAACCGTAGAACACTCTAAAGGACAGTTTTTAGAACCAGTATATGACCCAAAATTTGACTCTTAGGGAAATTTAAATCCATTGGAGTGTAAGTTAAATTTACTATCTAGTAACTATGATTAAGAGAAACTACCTTAAGAGATTTTTACCTCTGGCCCAGATGAAGTAACATGAACTAGACTTACCCTCTCAACTGAATCAGTGGGGAAACAAATCAAACATATAAATCAATGTTTTTCAGGCACAGAACATCAAAAAGTGCAGATGGTGATACCTGAGAGAAGAAAAACTCAAGTGGTGATTTCTATAATTGCCTCAACTGACAACATAGAGGGAATTTTTAGCCTAGGAAATAAAAAGGTGGAAGTCTAGGTAAAGCCCAGTGGTATCTTTTGAGTTGAAGAGATGGAGTTGGGTATCTGAGGAGATTAAAGTGACTAGAGTTCACAGAGCAGAGTACCAGAGAGGAGATTCCTGCCCAGAGAGAGCTCGAGAGATCTGCTGAGGATTTCCTTCAAGTCTTCAACTAAAGACTGATCAACACATGCAGATGAGAAATTATCTGAGGCTGGGAAATAACTGCAAGAAAGAAGCACAAGGGCAACTCTAAAGCTCACGTAGAGATGAGAATAATCTGTGTTTTCCTCAGCCAGAGAAGAAAATCCTCATAATTTGTGCAGAATTAGATAGAGAACTTAGAAAAATAAATACAGTACTCTGAACCGGGCACTACTAGCCCTAGACTAAAATCTGTTCTGGTCCCACCTAACAAAGCTTAAAAGCAAGTCTCAAATGATCAAACTAATTCCAAGTAACTTAACTATATCCCAGAATGTAGCTCAAAAATTCTTTTAGAAATACACACATACACACACACACACACACACATACACACACACACACACACAACAGCCATCACTGAACAAAATAAAAATTATAATGTCTAGCATCCAATAAACAATTACCAGGTATACAAAGAAACCAGAAACTATGATCAATAATGAAGAGAATAGTCACTACTCAATTCTCTCTTTCTATAAGAGGTTTCTGGCAGTACAATCGTTTTGTTGTGTAGGATTTGGTTCTTTGCGCAATAATCGGGAAATATATGACAAGATGACAGAGTCATCAAAATACATTCTTTATATTCAAGAAGATAGAAGAACACTTGAGTATGTTAAATAGAGACATGGAAGATGTAAAAAGGTCTCAAATCAAACTTTTTTTTTTTTTTTTTTTTTTTGAGTTGGAGTTTCACTCTGTCGCCCAGACTGGAGTGCAGTGGCCGCTTCCGGCCACCGCAGCCTCGACCTGCTGGGCTCCGGCGATCCTTCCGCCTCAGCCTTCCGAGTAGCCGGAATTACAGGCATGCGCTACCACGCCCGGCTGATTTTTTGATTTATTATAGAGATGAGGTCTCTCTGCCCAGGCGGGTCTCGAACCCGCGGGCTCAGGCAATCCACTCACCTCAGCCTCCCAAAGGCGCGGGATTACAGGCTGAGCCACCGAGCCCGGCTTCAAATCAAACTTTTAAAGATGAAAAACATAGAGTTTGAGAGGAAAAATACACGGAATAGAATTAACAGCAGATTAGACACAACAGAAGAAAGAATAATGAATTTAAAGTATACAATTAGAGATGATCCAAAATGAAACATCAAGAGAAAAAAAAAAAGACTAAAAAAAAGAAAAAACAACATGCTGTGTTATCAAAGTGTCTGAGGTGTGTAGGTGGAGGAGGGAGTACATTTGAAAAAATAATGGACTAAAACTCCCGAATTTGATGAAAACTATAAACCCACACATTCAAGAAGTGAAATAAACCTCCCCCAAATAAAGAAAAGCTAACTAAAGAGATGTAAGTCTATAATTACTTATGAATTAAAATAAGTTTTTTTCAGTAAGCGCCTTTGCTGCAGCAGCAGCTTTGCAAATGTGTACAGTGGATAGAGAAGGTGGTGTTCACTAGTGGCTCTCTCTACTCTGCTTCTAAGACAATTAGCACCATGTTGCACCCAAGAAGTCATAAGATCATTACCTTGCACTGTTTTGGGTCTTTAAAATATTGCTTTCAACTGACCAAAATTGTTCAATTAAAACCTATGAGCACACAAATAGTCTCCTTTTTGGTCACCAGCTTTTGTCTGTATTTGTCAATATTTAAAGAATATTTAAAGAAAAAAATATAACACTGTCTCTTTAAACAGCAACTGTCAGCCGGGCTCGGTGGCTCAGCCTGTAATCCCACACCTTTGGGAGGCTGAGGTGAGTGGATGGCCTGAGCCCATGGGTTCGAGACCCGCCTGGGCAGCGAGACCTCATCTCTACAATAAATCAAAAAATCAGCCGGGCGTGGTAGCGCGTACCTGTAATTCCAGCTACTTGGAAGGCTCAAGCGGAAGGATCGCCGGAGCCCAGCGGGTCGAGGCTGCGGTGGCCGGGAGTGGCCATTGCACTCCATTCTGGGCGACCGAGTGAGACTCCAACTAAAAAAAAAACAAAAAAAAAAAACAAAAAGCACCTGTCCATGTAATCCTCTTTTTCTCTAAGAAGTTGTGGGCAGCACAACTTTTTTGCTGAGTAGGATTTGGTTACTTGTGCAATGGTCAGGAAATAATATTTTCAGTGTTGTGAAGGAGAGCACTAGGGTGCCTTTATCTTTGAGCTCTCTTTTCTTATTATGACTCAGGAAAACTTCTTTTAGAACCCAAATAACTAGATTTCAGTCCTAAGTATGAATAGATATGTCAGAGACTAAGAGAGACAGGAGCCCTTCGAAAGGCATCAGAAATACCCACCAGAGTAGCATGAGAAATTGAGAAGGGGAGAGAGACAGGGAACAGCATTGAGTCACTGCTGAAGTCTGTCCTGGAGCATCATCACCAAAGGAGAGGCCAGGATAGCATCAGATAATAAAATAACTGACTTAGAGCAAGCGCTTACAATGTGCTGCATACTTATAGTAACACCCTTTATCTACACAAAAGTCCTGTGAGCTAGGTGTTATTATGGGATCATTTTATACATGAAGAAAAGGAATCACAAAGAAGTTGAATAGATTGCCCAAGGTTACACAACTAGCAACTGATAGAGATAAGATTTAAATCCAGGTTCGTCTTAGGGTCACAGCCTAGAGCTCAAGGCTCTGACCCTAGGCTATATCACCTCTTTCCAGAAGAAGCCAAAGCTACAGGGACTTAAATGATGCAGGTTGAAATGATGACTAGGCTAGACAGGTGGTTTCTTGAGGTAAAGAGCTAGGAGCATGTCTACTTTTCCTACTGCATGTGGCCTGTCTTAAAGTGACCAAATTCACAGATCATTACCTGACAAAGCAACACAAGTCAACTGATTCTACCCCTGGGCCACATCATTAGAGTATCAAATAGTAATCAGAACAATGTAGCTCTTATTTCTCAGTAGGGTTTATTCATAGCCAATGACTATTTTATTGAGCATTTCTTATGTGACAAGAACAGCAATTCACTTGTACAAAATAGGCTAAAATCCTGCTTCATTTCTGAATAACAATTTTACATTTGCTGAGTGTACTTTTATGTGTGTGCATGTGCATCTGTAAATGACATGGTTTTATTTTCAGAGCTAGTTAAAATAGTTCTTCCTATGGCGAGTGGAAAACTACTGCCAGCCCAGATCACATACAAAAATCAACACATGTAAAATCATAATTTTTCTGTAATACACCATAGGTTTATAAATTTATCAAAGATGATGCAATTATACCCTTCTATAAGAAGTGTGGTTAAGAATTTAAAAATTTGTCTTTATAATCCTATTGTATTACTTGCTGATGGTAGAAATGTAGAAAGCAAAAGAAAAAGAAAGAACATTTTTTACTTTATAAATTGACAGATATGCATTTCTGGAAGATTGAGTCTTCAAAGGTTTTAAATAAAATAATATACTTAGAAGTTAGGGTGCTACAGTCCTTATTGGAGCAAGCAGATGTTACACGCTCCAGCTTTCATACCTCTTATTGTCATTTCTTTCCAAGTCCTCTATCTTCCATGAAGTCATTGGCTGTCAAAAGTGCTGCCACTCCTTTCTGTCTTGTGCTGAGGCTGCCAGTGATTGATGTAAAGGTCACTAGTGTCTTTATACCAGCCATTGTTTTCATAACGTTGCTGTAAATGCCAAGAGAACAGCTCTTTTACATTATCTCTTTTACCTGGGACCCAAAAGAGTATTGCCTTGTTCTTTCATTGTCTCAGAGACTTAAAGGAAATAGTTGTCATATTGTTCCCATTGGCTTCATTGTCAGGACTAAGGAACCGTAGGAAAAATCCCTGAATTTGTATTGAGATAAGATGTGTGTGGCATAAAGACAAAGGACCGTGTGAGGTGTACACACATTCATAATTACCTCACTTATTCCACATCAGTCTTTGCCCTTGAACCTCTCATGAATTCAACATCTTCTTCAATACAAGTGCCTTTCCAGGATGTATCTCAGATTCACAGAATAGACTTCTGGAAAGTCTGTCCCTCCAGACACTAAATATATGCCTACACATGTCTAAATTCTAAAATGAACCCAGCAGAGCTGGAAACAAAAATATGTCACTTACCTACATTCAATCACAAAACATTTTCCTACAGCTGTTATGTTTTTGACTAGTTCAAAAATCACGGAAACTACAAACTAGAAAGAAAAAAGTAAGTGCTAGATATTATCTTCTCCAAATGAGGCCAAAAAAGATTAAATATCTGTATTGTCTCGTGGCCTTTTCCTACAGCATACTGGTATAGCCAAAAAGTTTAGATAAATATAACATTTTATAAATCAAGATGTTCTCTAAAGGCAACTAGATTCTTTGGGGAACATTTAAATGTTTTCTGATGGCCTATGACATAGGACATATCAAAGAACAGCTTTCCTTTAACCAACAGCTTTATCACTGTTGATAAGTCAAAGGATTAATTTTTTCATGATACCTGCAACATTTCCTTATTCCAAATTGCTGATCCATATTCCTCCTCAAGGCTCTGCTGACGCTTTTGCATTATATACTGTCTCCTTCAGTGAAATAATCTACTTTCCTGGTTTCAATTGCCACTGGTCTTCAGATGATCATTTCATCTACAATTCTAACTCTCTTCTACCACGGCCTCATTTTGTTCTCCAAGGCATCACTTTTTTGTTCTCCCATCACTCAGTCTGAATCAAACCAAACATCTTCCAGCTTTAATAACCAAATTTCTAAATTGTTTTATGTCATAAATACCAACCACTAGAATCTCGAGCTACCACATTAGGAATCTGGGCAAATGTTCTTTTTCACCTTATCTTTTTCTCTCTTCTTCAACTAGTCATTAAATTTTATGGATTCTTCCTTAGGTGTGTTTCTGTGTTTTTCTTCTTCTCTCATTCGTATTATCACTGCTCCGATTCATGTTATCATAATTTCACAGCTAGGTTTCTTCTACCATCCCCAAAACAAATGCCCTAAAGCCATCCATCCCCTTCCCTCTAATCCACCTGATAGTCTACTGTCTTCCTGAAACGTTGCTTTCATTTTACCATTGGAGGAAAGGGGAAGAAAGAATTAAACATGTTGAGCAGCTAAACATGCCTTTGGCACTTGACATATGTTGCCTTGTGATGGCCTCTCAACAAATACCATGAGAGATATTAGAATTCCTGTTTTATGGATGATGGGAGTAAGAGTCAGAAAGGTTATCAACTTGTTCAAGATTACCCATAGCTAATTATCAGTGGAGCCATGTTTGAATCTATGCCATCTCAAATTCAGCCTTCTGCCTCACTAACTTATAGTGGTTTTTCATTATCTAGAATGTTGCCCATAAAACTTTTATGTTTTGTGTATCTAGAGTATATAAGGATCTACATGAAAAACAGAGATGATCTAGGCGGCAAGATGGCGACCTGGCAACCCGGTGTCTGAAGCCCTCTGCAAGGGAGATCTGCAGTGGGTCTCTGACTCTCGCCCCCGGGAGGCTGGGGACCCCAGCATTGCAGCCTGCTCCTCAAACAGAGCTCGGCCATCGCTATCACTGGAACATCGCAAGGACTGGACATTTTTACTGCATCGCCCTCTCCCGCTGCTGCCGCAGCCCCTCCCCCCACCAGCGCTCCCGCCGCCGCCGCCGCCGCCGCGCCCGCCGCGGCCTCTGGCACGGGTAGCTCATCACAACCCGGCCGGAGGAGATCCACATCAAACCGCTTCAGGGAAGATCTGCTGGGATCGCTGCCACCGCTCCTGCGACGGAGACTGTCCTGCCCACCGGGCGTGGGGCTCCTGTTGCCTGCTCGGAGGCAGGCAGCCATCTTGTTCCTGTCCGGCCCCACCCCCTCTGGGGCGAGCAGATGAGATAGCACCACCTGCTGGCGATTCAAGGTAACAACACCGAAACGGGAGAGACAGCTTCATAAAGACATAGACTAAACTTCTGACCCGAGGTTATTCTGACTGTCCTTCCCAGCAGATCAGGGAACTGACCCTAACTG
>NW_007247588.1:0-2702 GCF_000164805.1 Carlito syrichta
TTTTTGTAGAATGATTTGTGTTTCTCTGAGTATATTCCAAAAAGAAGAATGCTGGATCATATGGAAGGACAATTTCTAGTAGCTTTAGATATCATCACACTATTTACAATTGAGGTTGGACTAGTTAGCTCTCCCACCAACAGTATAGAAGCATCCACAATAAAATATTTTTAAACTAAGGTATGTACATTTTTCTAGATATAGTGCTGTTGTAAACTGAATACACTATAGTAAAGAAATAAAATTTTTATATGCACTGAAAAATCAAAAAATTGTGTAACTTGTTTTATGGAAACAGTGGCTTTATTGTGGTTTCTGGAACAAAGGTTTCAATATCTCTGAAGTATGCCTGTATTTTACACAAGTAGAGTATTAGTACCAAGAAGTTGACATTGTTAACAATCCATATAACTCATTCGGGTTTTTTGGCTTTTATATACATACATTTGCTTGCATGTCTGTAATTGTATGCAACTTTATTACATGTAAATTCATGTAACCATCACTCTCTAACTTCTGATTTTATATTCTAGAATGTAATCTTTCATTTTGTTATTAAAGAAATGATAAAATTTTTAAAAAATGCATTATCTTACCACTTTAATTTTTTAAAGTTTGTTTAATAAATGAGAATTTTAAATTTAATTGAACACAAATTACATGTGAATTCTAGAACTTGATTTATATTACTTTATTTCTATGTGTGTGCACATATAAGAAATTGTTACATCCATTCATTTCTTTAATGTAAAAATAAGATCATGCAAATATGCCTAGGAGTAGAAAATCATTCAAGCTCCTCTTACTTCTGAATATACCTTTCCTAGAGATAAAAAGATTCTGACCTCTTTTAAAATTAAGTAGTCAACTTCTACTGGTCATTCATTTCACTCATGGAACTTTTCTAATCGTTGACTTTATGAATCTTGCTCTGGCCTTTTCTAAGGAGTGAAGATGACCATCTCATAGCTCAAATACAAGTGAGGGAGCACTTCTGTTGATAGAGATGTTGATTTTCAGTTCTTATATAGCATACCATTTTAATCTAAGTTATCCTGTGTCTTTGTAGTTATAGTTTTGATTTTGGAAACTGCCATGTTGGTTCTTACAAATATGATATCATTTTACAATTTTTAGTTTTAACCAAAAGCTACAAATTCACTCATGAGTGTTGGCCAGAGACATTACACAAGAAAATGTTCCCTTTTTGCATCTGTGGCAAGTTAAAAGATCAAATATAAATGCTTCCTATCAACAAAAATAAACAGATAAACGAACAATAAAGTCAAAGTAGGAGACAACCTACGTATGTTTCAGGAATGTATCATTCAGACTCAAAAAGAAACAAAACAATGCGTAAATTATAACTATTTGTAGACATTTCTTGACACTTTACATTGCCCAATAACTATTTTTTAAAATGAAATTTCTACACAGTGAAATGTCCAAATAATGGTGACATAATTTTAATAAAACATTGTCATTTTCCTTGATTATTTAGCATAGGGAGAAACTTAAAAAGCCAGAGTGGAGAAAACATACCTCTTTTTCAAAATTTATTAATTTCAGCCCCTAATGTGCATCTTTCCTAAATAATAGGTGTGTGTATCACATGGGACTTACTGCAAGGTGTAAGAACCTCATGGAAGACTTGTCAAGAGCTGGGCTGCAGCTGTGGCTTCTCAACTTCTGTGTAGCTGGAAACAGTTCCTCTGCGGTGAGCTGGTGGGTAGCACTTTGGGTTTTTTTTCTAAAATAGCAAAACAAAGTCAACCGATTGGTAACTTCTTGAAGTCCCAAGCCCAAATAGTGTCACTAAGTATCAGTGAAGTGAAACTGAGCCTCTTTTTTGACCTTTAGACAAAAACGTCTACACAGTCAAGCTCTACAGTCAGCATCTGTTAATATAATTTGAGAATAAGAAAAGAAAAAAAAAGAAAAAAAAGAAAGAGAGGGACAGGAGAAGTAAAAGGAATACCTAACTAAGAATAGTAAGACACATAAATACCCAAGCAGAAGATGAAGAATCAAATCAGTAAAATTCTGTCAGTCTAACCGATTTATCTTTTAACTCTTGTGACTAAACTTTTACTCACTGAGTGCTAAACAATTTACTCATTACTAAGTTACAGTAGTAGCCTAAAATAAATCTGAGATAAATATTTATAAAAAGAGAATATTGATACAAGGTGGATGGTCCTTTTTAAATTTGTAATTTGTACTTGTTGAAGTTAATTGTTTGGAGGAGGAAATAATCTAACTCACTTCTTTTATTTTGTATGTGTGTGTGTGTGTGAAGGGGGTGGTTAGAGATGAGAAATATTTCACAGGAAGGTGTAAATGCAAAGTAAGCATTATAATTTGATCGTAGCAAGGAAAAGATATTGATTATTCACTATATATGACCATCACGTTTATTATAATCTAGGTAGACACTAAGGGGTAGAATGATGTGAATAAATGTTCTCTCTTAAGATCGCTGTCTAATGAAAAGGTTTGAGGATTGCAGACCAATTTATTAATAACATAAAAGAGACACATGCAACATGCTCACACTCAGAGATAGTAAAGTCAGGTACCGTAACTTAGCTTCATGAGACACAAATTATATCTTGGGTTGAGAAAAAACTTTATCATACTAAGGAATTTTTATTTTAGCCCTATTAACTTACGATAGTCAAAAACTCATATTCTCAATACTG
>NW_007247588.1:2755-5851 GCF_000164805.1 Carlito syrichta
TACATGTAATCTTTTTCCTGGTTATATAAACTTTCAGAGTCCTGAAAACTGAAAAAAGAAACAGAAATAACCAATGTCCTATTTACTTTCTCTCAGGTCCTTTAAATGTAGTTGATTCTCTTATGTTCCTCATGATTGGCATGAAAGGTAAGTGAATGCTGAGTGTTGTTATTCCACCAAGAAAAAATGTAAGAATGTTTATCAACACAATGAGGCATCCAAGAGAAATATCATATTTTGCAATTTTCTTTCTCACGTATTTGCAATGATATGCTGAATATTTTTCTACCACTTTTAATGGATTTGAATTGTTTTTTACTTTTCCCCATTTACACTCTATAAAGAATGGCATATTTTTCCATATATTGAAATTATAAGATTTTCCTAGAAACAAAGAAGAGAGAGCTTTGATAGTAAAGCAAGGTTGATATTAGAATGAATTAAAATCAATATTTTTAAAATAGTCACCTTTGAAAAGATCTTTTAAAATTGGATGATTAGATATTTTCCTATCTATTTTGGTAACAAGCATCAATACATATTATTTTGAAAATACTAAATGACAGACACTCTTCTGCATGCTATAGATACAGCAACCCACAAAAGAAACAAAAATACTTGTTTTGTAGTATTTTAACTCCGAAGTCCGAAAATAAGAACACATGTGTAGGAGTGTTTATCAGGTGGAGAAATATGGCACCAAAAAGGGAGACTGGAAAAGCTGGGACTGGTGTAAAGTGTGATAATAAAATGTTAAATCTTTTTTTTTTTTTTTTTTTTTTTGAGTTGGAGTCTCACTCTGTCGCCCAGACTGGAGTGTAGTGGCCGACCCGGCCACCGCTGCCTCTACCTGCTGGGCTCCGGCGATCCTTCCGCCTCAGCCTTCCAAGTAGCCGGAATTACAGGCATGCGCTACCACGTCCGGCTGATTTTTTGATTGATTGTAGAGATGAGGTCTCGCTGCCCAGGCGGGTCTCGAACCCGCGGGCTGAGGCAATCCACTCACCTCAGCCTCCCAAAGGCGCGGGATTACAGAATGAGCCACCGAGCCCGGCTATGTTAAATCTTACAGTAAGGAAGACCTCACTTTGAAAAAGATAACTGAGCAAAGGCATAAAAATGAATAAATGAATAAGTGGATCAGTTATACAGGAAATACTGGACACTATAACATCACATCTAAGGGAAGTATCCCGTATTAACATAGTTTTTTTTTTGGGGGGGGGGGATAGACATCCAAATGTTACAAACAAATAAATAATATAATTCGAAGTGCTTCTTTATGCTAAATCTAGGTATATCAAGAAGAATGGCCATAATTTGTCAATTCTTATATACATTTAAATTTTTAAAATATACATTTTAAAAATGTATATTATTATTGACAAAATTTATATATCTTCACCTGAAAATAGGTCTCTGGACATTATGACTTTCTCACACATGATCTCTTGTGGTACTTACTGAAGGAATGTTTCCAATCACTTCTGCTATCTAAATTTTTATTGCCAATTTCTAAGGCACCACTAATACTGATGATAAAAATTCACAACTGAAATCATGAGAATGTTGAGAACTACAACTGACATCATGAGAATGTTGAGAACTACATCTTTCTGTAGAAAAGATGTTTTCCATTAATGCGAAAAAGGCCAATGTGTCCTATGTTTGCTAAAGAAACTATTGGAATAAATGCTTCTGATATTATATATGCTTATTGCACCACTGAAATGAAAGACAAACACCCTCAATTTTTGTATACATTTTTTGTAATTTATCAGTGAGAAGCATGAATGTTAAGTAAAAAATTTCAGAGTAATTATTAACACATATGTATTTATGTATTAATAAATACCAAAAAATACTTGTGCACCATGTATTATTAAAGTATTTTAAAACTAGATGTCATATAATACCCAGATTAATCTCATACATTTCTTGTCATTCTCCCATGATTTTTAAAATTTCAAACATGTGCCATACACAGCATATTCATGCTTAATTAGTTACTGTCTCTTCAAGATTTTTAATCATCAAGAAAACCCAGTGAGGTTTATTATGAGACAAAACCTTATGTAAAGTCATGGCAGGCCCAGTATCTGAAACAAACATACACACACACACAATAAGCTCAGATTTT
The DNA here is from genome assembly GCF_000164805.1 of Carlito syrichta. Classification (NCBI taxonomy): domain Eukaryota; kingdom Metazoa; phylum Chordata; class Mammalia; order Primates; family Tarsiidae; genus Carlito; species Carlito syrichta. The sequence continues at coordinate 4,896 of NW_007247588.1, forward strand.
AAAATGCTACATCCACTATTGTATGACAGAATTGATTTTCCATTCATAGAATTCCATATGTATAAAACAGTAGAGAAGTGAGAAAAACACACACACATACTATTGAACTTGCTTCTATGCCATTATTTCTCTGACAGGCCTGACAGAAAATGTAACTTGCAGGGAGAGATTTTAGCTGCCTTGTTTACTTCTTTATCTGTAGTTCCTATAACAATACCTAAACCATTGCATATTTTTAAAATAGTTATCTTTTTCATGAGTGAATAAGATATATAAATGGAGTTCGACAATGAGTAGGTTTGTTAGAATTGGGTGACAAATTAACTGAAGTTAGAATCAGCACAACTTTCTCACTAGTGTGAAGATATAGCATAAGTGGAATAATTTAATGAGAATCGGGCACACAGAGAATCTGGAAAATACTGGCATAAAGAGAAATAAAGTGATGATTCAAATACAGGCTTTTAAGCACTCAAAACTGGCATGACCTTCTTTGCTCACTGTTTTGGTCAGACCTCAGTCATCAGGTCAGTACATAATGTGTGTAAACTGTGTGGCTGACACATCATAGTGTAAGGTACGAGTATTTCCAATCGCTGAGTTGCTGCTGGTTGAAATAACAGCTAACGCCTATGCTAGTTTTGCTGTGACCATATGATACAGAGGATGAAGTGGCTGGGTAAAGGCCAGAGGAAATAGCTTGTATGATGAAAATAAGATACTGCTGCAAGCAGTAGTGGGAGTTGAAGCAGTGTACCTGGACACAGAGCAGGAGACAAAGCTGAGGGAAAACAGAAGGAGACCAGAACTGAGGTTTATACTCATGCATACAGCCGATCACTATCACTGGAATTGAATTATTTTTGCTATTCTGGCAAAAGTGACCAAAGGAAACAACACCAACTCAGAACCATGATGATATTTGCCTATTAAAGGTTGAAAAAAGTTAAACACAA
>NW_007247589.1:0-7223 GCF_000164805.1 Carlito syrichta
TAAAAAGCTTACTTAGCTCACTGATTTAACTAGCTAGCCAGCCGTCTAGCCAGCTGACTTAATTAACTAGCTACCTACCTAGCCAGGTGGCTAGCCAGCTGACATAACTAGCTGATGTAATGAGCTATTCAACTGGCTCGCCAGCTGACTTAACTAGCTAGCTGCCTAACTAGCCAGATGGATAGTTACTTGAAGTAACCAGCAGATATAACCATCTAGCCAGCTGGGTAGCCAGCTCACTCAACTAGGTGACTGAACTTGTTAGCCAGATGGCTAGCCAACTGACTTAACTAGCATACATCACTAGTTAGCCAGGTGGCTAGCCAGCTGACTTAAATAGTTAGCTACATACGAATCCTGCATGCTTACCAGCTGACTTTATCTAGCTACCTAGGTATCCAGCTAGCTAGTGAGCTGACTTAACTAGGTGACCTAACTAGCTACCCAACTGGCTAGCCAGCTGACTTATATAGTTAGATACCCAGCTAGGTAGCTGGCTATCCAGCTGATTTAAGTAGCTGACTTTACTAGCTAGCCAGCTGACTAAATTAGCTGACTTAACTAGCTAGCTACCTAGCTAGCCAGTTGACTTTGCTAGCTGAAATAACTAGCTAGATACCTAGCTAACTATCTAGCTGGTGAGCTGACTTATCTAACTGACTTAACTAGCAAGCTAGCTGACATAACTAGCTGACTTAACTAGCTAGCTACCTAGCTAGCCAGCTGACTTAAATAGCTAAAATAACTGCCAGCCAGCTGTCTAGCCATGTGAACTAACTAGCTTTTAACTAGCTAGGGGGCTGGCTAGCCAACTGACTTAAGGAGTTGACTTAACTAGCTAGACAACTGGTTAGCGTGATGACATAACTAGTTGATGAGCTAGGAAGATGGCCATCCAGCTAACAAAACTAGTTGAATTAACTAGTTATCCAGCTGGCTAGCCAGCTGACTTAACTAGCTCTCTACATATCTAGCCACCTGGATAGCCAGCTGCCTTATCTAGCTGACATAACTACACACTTGATGGCTAGCCAGCTGACTTAACTAGCTACCTACTTACATAGCCCGCTGGCTTGGCAGCTGCCATTACCTAACTACCTAGCTTACCTACTGGCGAGTGAGATGACTTAACTAGGTGACTTAAGTAACTTGCCAGTTGGGTAACCAGCTGACTTAAACAGTTAGCTAACTAGTTAGCTTACTCGTTTTCTAACGTGCTAGCTAGCTTTCATAATTATCTGGCTTAACTCATTAGCTAACAAGCTAGCTAGCTAACTCAACCATCTTATTTAACTTGTTAGCTAACTAGCTAGCTATCTGACTCATCCACCTGACAACTTGTTAGCTAACCAGCTAGCTAGCCTACTCAACCAGCTGACTCAACCCATTTGTTATCTAGCTAGATGCTGACTCAACCAGCTGACTTATCCCTTCAGTTGACTATCTAACTACCTGACTCAACCGGCTGACTTAAACCATTAGTTAACTAGGTAGCTAGCTGTCTTAACCAGCTGACTAAACTAGAATGCTGACTTAGCTAGCTGACTTAGATAGCTGACTTAACTACTTAGCTGACTGACAACTGGATGACTTAACTAGTTAGCTAGCTGACTTAAGTACCTGAATTAAATAGTTACCTAAATATTTAACCAGTTGAATAGCCAGCTAACTTAACTAATTAGTTAATTAGTTAGGTAGCAGACTTAAGTAGCTGACTTAAATAGTTAACTAATTAGTGAGCTAGGTGACTTAGCTAGCTGACATTGCTAGATAGCTGTTTAGCTAGCAGACGTAGTTAGCTGACTTAACTTGTTGGCTAACGAGATAGCTATCTGATTTAAAGAGTTGGATAATGAGTTAGCTGTTTTTTCTAGTTGGTAAACGAGTAAATTAGCTGACTTAACTAGTTGGTTAATGAGTTTGCTAAGTGACTTAATTTGTTGTTGATGAGTTGGCTGACTATTTAGCTGGTTTAACACATTGGCTGACTATTCGGCTGACTTGTTACCTGGCTTAATAAATTGGGCAATTAGTTGGTCAACTAGTTAGCTTGCTCAACTAGTTGACTGACGAGTTGGCCCACTAATTAGCTCTGTTACCGAGTTGGCATGCTGGTATTCTGAACTAACTATTCGGCTGAATAATTGGCCAACAAATTAGCTGGCCAAACTAGTCGGCTTACTAGTTAGCTGAGCTAACTTATCAGCTGACAAGTTAGCTGACTAGTCGGCCAATTGGTTAACTGACTCAACTACTTGGCTGGCTAGTAGGCTGACCAGTTAGCTGTCTTAACTAGTCAGCCTGCGAGTGAGCCGACAGGTGAGCCAACTTAACTAGTCGGCCAGTTAGTGAGCCGACTTGTCACCTGACTTAACAAGTCGGCTCACAAGTGGGTCAACTTGTCAACTGACTTAAGTAGTCAACTGGTGAGCTAGGCGACTGGTGAGCTGACTTAACTAGTCAGATGATGAGGAAGCCGACTAGTTAGTTGACCTATTGACCTGCGAGCCAGCCAACAAGTTAGTTGACCTGTTGGCTGGTGAAAGTGCCGAGTAGTTTGCTGACTGAATGCCAGGCGAGTGAGCTGACTAGTTAGCTGACCTGATGCAAAGCGAGCGATCCCACTAGTTAGCTGATGAGCTAGCTGAGTTTCTAGCCAGCTAGTTAGCTAAGTAACTAGCTGATGTGCTAGCCAGCTGACTTAACTCACTAACGTAACTAGCTAACCAGTTGACTACACTAGATAATTTAGCCAGCTAGCCACCTAGCTAGTCAGCTAGCTGACTTAACTCACTGACATCACTAGCTAGCCATTTAGCTATCTAGCTGACTTAACTAGCTAGCTACCTACCTTGCCAGTTGACTAGCCAGGTCTCTTAAATAGCTGAATTAACCAGCTATCCAGCTGGCTAACCAACTGACTAAACTAGCTCACTACCTAACAAGCCTGTTGCCTAGTGAGCTGACTTCACTAGCTGACTTATCTAGCTAGCTACCTAGCTAGCCATTTGACTTAAATAGTTAGCTGACTAGCTAATTATCTAACTTGCCAGCGACTTAAATAGTTAGTTAACTAGCTAGCTACCAGCTAGCAAGCTGATATAAATAGTTAGCTACCTAGTGATATAATAGTTAGCTAGCGAGTTGACTTAACTAGCTAGCTAGCTAGTCAGTTTACTCATTATGCAACGTGCTATCTAGACGACTTAATTATCTGAATTAACTCATTAGCTAATGACCTACCAAGCTGACACAACCAGCTGACTTAAATCGTTAGCTAACCAGCTAGTTAGCTGACTCATCCAGTGACTTAACTTGTTAGCTAACTAGCTAGCTATCCTACTCAACCAACTGACTCAACCCATTTGCTAACTTGCTAGCTTGTTGACTCAACAAGCTGACTTAACCCATAGGTTATCTAGCTAACTACGTGATTCAACGTGCTGACTTAACCCATTAGCTTACTAGCTAGCTTGCTGTCTTAACCAGCTGACTATATAAGAAAGCTGACAACTAGCTGACTTAGGTAGCTGACTTAACTACTTAGCTAGATGACTTAACTGGCTGACTTAACTAGTTAGCTAGCTGACTTAACTACCTGAATTATATAGTTAGCTTACTATTTAACTAGCTGAATATAGCTGACTCATCTAATTACCTAACTAGGTAGCAGACTTACGTAGCTGACTTAAATATTTAGCTAACTAGTGAGCTAGCTAACTTAGCTATCTACTTGGTTAGTTAGCTGACTTAGCTAGCTGAATTAACTAGTTGGCTAATGAGATAGCTAGCTGATTTAATGAGTTGGTAAACCAGTTAGCTAACTGTTATAACTAGTTGGTTAACAAGTTAACTAGCTGACTTAACTAGGTGGTTGACGAGTTAGCTAGGTGACTTAACTTGTTGGCTGACAAGTCGGCCAACATGTTTGATGGTTTAACACGTTGGCTGACTGCTCGTCCAACATGTTAGCTGGCTTAACAAGGTGGCCAATTAGTCGGCCGACTAGTTAGCTCGGTGAAGCACTTGACTGACGAGTTGGCCCACTAGTTAGCACGGTTAACTAGCTGCTGGCTGGTTTCCTGACCTAAGAAGCCGTCCGATTAGTTGGCTGACTAGTTGGCTGGCCTAACTTGCTGGCCGACTAGTTGGCAGACTGGTTAGCTGACATAACTAGTTATCCAGCTAGTCAGCTGACAGTTTAGCTGACTTAACTAGTCTGCGGGCAAGTGAGCCGACTGGTCAGCTGAATTAACCAGTCAACAGGTGAGTTAGCCGACTGGTCAGCTGACTTAACTAGTTGGCTGGTAAGTGAGCCAACTTGTCAGCTGACTTAACTATTCGTCTAGCTAGTGAGCTGACTGGTCAGCTGAATTTAGTCAGCTAGCAAGTGAGCTGACTGGTCAGAAGACTTAAGTAGTAGACCAGCGATTGAGCTGACTGTAGAGTCAACTTATCTAGTCAGTTGTTGAGTGAGCCAACGTATGAGCTGCCTTAACAAGTCGGCTTGCCAGTTGACTTAACCTAGCTACCTAGCTAACCAGCTGGCTAGCAGGCTGACTTAACTAGGTGACTTAGCTAGCTAGCCTGCTTGATAGCCAGCTGACTTAACTAGCTAGATACACAACTAGGCAGCTGGCTAGCCTGCTGACTTAACTAGCTGATTAACTAGCTAACCAACTCACTTAACAAGCTGACTTAACTTGCTAGCTTTCTAAATAGCCAGCTATTTTTACAACCTGAAATAGCTAGCTATGTAGCTATCTAGCTAGCTTGCCAACTAAACTAGATGACTTAGCTAGCTAGCCAGCTGACATAACTAGTTGACTTAACTAGCTAGCTCCCTAGCAGTCCAGTTGACTTGACTAGCTGTAATAACTAGTTAGCCAGCTGTCTAGTCATCTGAATTGGCTAGCTTTTTGACTAGCTAGCTAGCTGGATATCCAACTGACTTAACGAGGTGACTAAACTAGCTAGGAAGCTGGTAAGCAGGCTGACGTAACTACTTGATAAAGGAGCTAGGCAGCTGCCCAGCCAGGTGACTAAATTAGTTGACTTAACTCATTATTCAACTGGATAGCCAACTGACTTAACTAGCTAACATAATTAGACACCTAACAGCTAACCAGCTGACTTAACTACCTACCTACATACTTAGCCCACTGGCTTGCCAGGGCACTTATCTAACTAACTACTAACACAGCTAACATGCTGGCCAGCGAGCTGACATAACTAGGTGACTTAACTAGCTAGCCATCTGGCTAGCCAGCTGACTTAACCAGCTAGCTATCCTGATAGGCAGTGGGATAGCCAGCTGACTTAACTAACTAAATTAACTAGGTAGCCAGCTAACTCAACTAGCTGACTTAACTAGCTATCTACCTACCTAGTGATTTAACTAAACTAGCTGCTTTAACTCACTAGCTCCCTCGCTAGCTATCATATAGCTAGCTGACTAGCAAGCCAGTGGGCTATGAAGGTAGGTAGCTGGTTAAGTGAGCTGGCTAGCCATGAGGCTATATTTTATGTAAGTTAAGTCACCTGGCTATCCACCTGTCTATCTAGGTTGCTAGCTAGTTAACTACCTAGCTACCTAGCTAACATGCTGGCCAGTGAACTGACTTAAATGCATGACTTTACTAGCCACCCAGGTGGCTAGCCTGCTGATTTAACTAGCTAGTACCCTGCTTTGCATCTGGCTAGACAGCTGGCTTAACTAAATGACTTAACTAGCTAGCTAATTAGCTAGCAAGATGACTTAACTTGCTGATTTAAGAAGCAGCTACCTAGCTAACCAACGGGTTGGCAAGCTGACTAAACTAGCTGACTTCTCCAGTGACTTAACTAGCAGACTTAAGTAGCTAGAGAGCTGAATTAACTAGCTGACTTAACCAGCTAGCCATCTGACAAGCCAGGAGACTTAACTAGATAGCTACCTAGCTAGTAAGTTGGGAAGCCAGTTGAATTAACTAGCTGATTTAACTTTCTAGCCAGGTGGCTAGCCAGCTGACTAAACTAGCTTGCTACCTAGCTAGACAATTGGGTAGCCAGCTGAATTAACTAGTTGACTTAACCTGTCAGTCATCTGGCAAACCAGCTGACTTAACTAATTAGCCAGCAGACAAGCCAGCTGACTTAACTAGCTCTCTATGTAGCTAGTTGGATAGCCAGCTGACTTAACTAGCTGACTTAACTAGCTGACTTAATTACCTAGCCAGCAGGATAGCCAACTGACTTAACTAGCTCACTACTTAGGTAGCCAACTGGCTAGCCAGCTGACTTAACTAGCTGACATAAACAGCTGACCTCCTTACTAGTCAGCTGAATTAACTTGCTATATATCTAGCCAGCTGACTAAACTAGGTGACTAAACTAGCTAGCCAGCTGTCAAGCCAGCTGAGTTAATTAGCAAGCTAAATACCTAGCCAGTTGTATAGCCAACTGACTTAACTAGGTGACTTAAGCTAGCCAGCAGTCTAGACAGCTGACATAAGTATCTAGCTAACTAGCTAGCCAGCTATCTAGCCAGCTGACTTAACTAGGTGGCTTAACTAGTTAGCCAGCTGGGTAGCAGACTGACTTAACTGCCTAGGTATACCTAGCTAGCCAGATGGATAGCCAGCTGACTTAACTAGCTAGCTACCTAGCTACCCAGCTGTTTTTTACTGACTTAACTAGGTGATTTAACTAGCTACCTAACTGGTAGCCAGATGACTTAACTAGTTAGCTACCCAGCTATGGAGCTGGCTAGCCATCTGACTTAACATGCTGACTTAACTAGCTAGCAAGCTAATTTAATTAGCTGACTTAATCAGCTAGCTGCCAGCTTGCCAGCTGGCTTAAGTAGCTGGATTAATTAGTTAGCTACCTAGATAGCTATCTAGCTAGCCAGCTGACTTAACTAGCTGACCTAACGAGCTACCTAGCTGACATAACTAGCTAACTTATATAGCTAACTTTCTAGCTAACCAGCTAACTTAACTAACTGACATAACTAGCTAGCCAGAAGACTAACCATCTGACTTAACCAGTTTTTAACTAGCTAACCAGCTGGATAACCAACAGACTTAATGAACTGACTTAACAAGCTAGTCAGCTGGTTGCCAGGAGAGTTAACTAGCTGACTTAACCAGCTATTCAGGTGGCTAAACAGCTGACTAAAATAGCTGGCTACATATCTAGCCAGCTGATTAGCCAAATGACTTACCTCGCTGACTTAAGAT
>NW_007247590.1:0-1006 GCF_000164805.1 Carlito syrichta
AAATCTAGTTGCTTGGATATCAAGAGAGAGACTACCATAAAATTCTTGTGGAATTGGAACCCAATATTCCTGGTTCCTTTTCAAAATGCACACTAAAAATGTGGCAACATAGAAACCCAGATTGCTGATTAAACCTAATCAAGAGAACTTGTCGATTTAGGCGATTGAGAACTCCAAGAACCGCATTGCCTTTCCGTTCTCAGGAAGATGCCCTGATTTTCCCTGTCGATGTGGATTCCAAAACTCTGTATACAAAAATGCAGATTCCCAGATGTATCTTAGGGAGGTACAATCCATAATTCCTGGTTACATTTTAATAATTCGTACTAAATATTTGACAACTGCAAATTCTCGGCCTATCTCATAATAAAAGTACAAACGGAAAATTAATGATTACCAAGTTCACCTTAAGACCAGAGTTACATTCAAATATGGCAAGAAAATAATTTATTTTCCGGGAATCTGGCCTTAGTTGTCCAGAGGAACCTAAGGGATTGTCCTACCAGATACCCGTTTACAACTAACAAGAGGACCAGAAAGTTCCTGTGCATCTGAAATGACAGATTTAGCGTATCCACGGAGCATGTAGTTCTGAAAAATGGAGGGATCCTGAAACCCAGATTGGTGATTAAAACTTATCAAGAGGTCCTGTAGATTCCGGTTAAGGAGAACTCGTAGAACTGGATTTCCTTTTCGTCTCAGCTAGATGCCCTGATTTTCTCTGTTGATGTGGATTCCAAACTCTGTGTACAAAAAGACAGATGTCCAGAATTTTCCTAGGGACGTGGAATCCATGATTCTTGGTTTCCTTTAAAAATACGTACTAAATATGGGGCAACTTCGCAACTCTTTTCCCCTCTCAAACTAAAAAGAGTAATGGAAATGGAAGGATACAGGGTTCACCTTAAGACCAGAGGTACATCCAAATATGGCAAGAAGATTCTCTTTGTGCTGGAATCTGGCCTTAGTTATTCTGAGGAAACTAATGGACTTGGAGTGCCCGATA
>NW_007247590.1:1418-4610 GCF_000164805.1 Carlito syrichta
CAAGATGCGCTGTAGAGTTTCAGGACTGGGGACTCGTATAACCCAGATTCCTTATTTTTAACAACAGTCGTGCAGTTTCCGGTATATGAGTACTCCCTTACCCAGAAAAATGCGTCGAAAACCTGATGCTTGTTATGACCTTAGGAAGACGCAGTGTAGTTTTTTGGGGATTGAGAACACATGTCACCCAGATTCCTTTGTCTTTCTTAGGAAAAGTCTGTGCAGTTAACTGTATATGAGGATTTCATTTCCCTACATTATGCTTCAAAACCCAAATTCGTGTTTAGCCCTTAGCAAGACACCCTGAGGTTTTTTTGGAATTGCGGACACGTGTAAACCAGATTTCTTGTTCTTCCTTAGCAATAGACACTGCAGTTTCCTGTGTATGAGGGCACCCATTATGCAGATTCCTACTCCCAAAACCTGATTGGAAGTTATCTTTTAGCAAGATGCTCTGTAGGTTTTTGGGATGGAGGACTCGTGTAAATAAGATTCCTTATTCTTCCAGAACAACAGGTAGTATAGTGTTCTGTATATGAGGACCACCACTATTGAATTTCCTGCTTCATTATCAGAGATATGCCGAGGCATTTCCTGGTGACCTAGAATTCCAGTTGCTTGGATATCAAGAGAAAGACTACCATAAAGTCCTTGTGGAATTGGAATCCAAGATTCCTGGTTCCCTTTCCATTAGAAGCACTAAAAAATGGCGACATAGTATCCTATATTATGAATTAAACCTTATCAAAAGAGCTTCTAGATTTCGTCGATTGAGAACTCCAAGAACCGGTTCCCCTTCCGTTCTCAGCAAGATGCCCGGATGTTCCCTGTCTATGTGGATTCCAACACTCTGTATACCAAAATGCAGATTACCAGATGTTTCCTAGGGACGTGGAATCCATGATTCCTGGTTACATATTAATAATTCGTATTAACTATTTGGCTACTGCAAAACCATCGGTCTCTCCCCAAATAAAAGTAAACACGGAAATGTAAGGTTTACCAAGTTCATCTTAAGACCAGATTTACATCAAATACGGCAAGAAGATACTTTTGTTCCGGGAATCTGGCCTGGGTTGTCCCTAGGAACCTAAGGCACTTGTACTACCAGATACCTGTTAACAAATCTCAAGGAGACCAGAATGTTGCTGGAGTCTTAAATGACTGATTCATTATACCCACAAGCCAAATATCTCCGAAATATGAAACGAGCTTGAAGCCCTGATCCGTGTGTATCCCGTAGCAAGACACACTGAGGATTTCTCTTATTGGAGACTAGTGTATCACAGATTCCTTATTTTTCCTTAGTGAGGTGCTGTGTATTGTCCAGTATATGAGGGCTCCATTTCCCCAGAATCCTGTTTGGAAACACTGATTCTTGTTTAGCCCTTAGCAACTTGTCATATAGATATTGTGATGGAGGAACTGTGTAAACAAGTTCCTTATTTCTCCTTAGCAAGAGATCATCTACACTCTGTATATAAGGCCCGCTATTACCTATTTTGCAGCTTCTAAATCCTGATTCTTGTTTAGCCCACAGCAGATTGCCTATTGAGTTTTAGGACTGAAGGCTGCTATAACACTGATTTTTTTCTTCCTTGGCAAGGGACCGTTTATTTTCCTGAATATTAGGACTCTCCTTAAATTGATCCTGATTTGAAACTATGAATCTTTTTAACCCATTCCAAGATGCCCTGTAGATTTTTGGGATTGAGGACTCATGTAACCCAGATTCCTCATTCTTTCTTAAACAAAGTTCAAGTAGTTGCCTGTATATAAGGACTCCATTTCCCCACATTCATTCTTCAAACACCCTGATTCGTGTTAGACCATAGCAAGACGTCCTGAAGTTTTCTTGGGATTGAGGACACGAGTAACGCAGATTCCTAATTCTTACTTAGCAATAGGCAGTGAAGTTTCCTCTATTTGAGGACTCCCATTACCCAGATTCCTACTTCAAAAACCTGATTCGTGGTTACCTCTGAGGAAGACGGCCTGTAATTTTTGGGATTTATGTCCCATGTAACAAAGATTTCTCATACTTCCTTAGCAATATGTCGTGTAGTTTCCTGTATATGATGACTCCCATTTCCCAGATATCTGTTTCACTCTGCTGGATGCCGAGAAAGTTCCTAGTGACCTAAAATTCAGTTGTTTTGATATCAAGAGAAACACTCCCATAATTTTCTTTGAGAACTGGATTCCACGATTCCTGATTCCTCTTCACAAGACCTACACAAATCGTGGAATCATCAAAAAACAACATCCCAATTCCGACCTACCTGCCCACAAGAATTTTCTGTAGTTTGAGGCCACCTGAATCGAGGGATTTTGTACCAATATTCCGTTTGGTTCTGGGAAACATGATTATGGTCGTAGATGTTCCTAGGACACAAAAGTATTTGTAGGGCCAGATCCTTGATTGAAACTAACAAGAGCATCAGAGAGTTCCTGTGGATCTTTAATGACAGATTTAGCAAATCCACAGAGCAAGTATCTCTGAAAAATGTAGGGACCCGAAAGCCCAGATTGATGATTAAACCTTATGAGGAGGCCCTGTAGATTCCGTTTAATGAAAACTCTTACAACCGGATTTCCTTTTCGTTCTCAGCAAGATGCCCTGATTTTCCCTGTTGATGTGGATTCCAAACACTGTATACAAAAAGACAGATGCCCAGAATTTTCCTAGGGACGTGGAATCCATGATTCCTCGTTACATTTAAAAATACATACTAATCATTTGTCAACTGCAAAACCCTTGTCCACTCTCAAAATTAAAAGGGAAACGGAAAAGGAAGGATTACAGGGTTGACCTTAAGACCAGAGTTACATTCAAATATGGCAAGAAGATTCGTTTTGTTCTGGAATCTGGCCTTAGTTGTTCAGAGGAACCTAATGGACTTGGAGTGCCCGATATCCGTTTACATCTTTCAAGAGGACCAGAATATTAATGGAGTCCTGAAATGATCGATTCGTAATATCCAAATGCTAAATTGCTCCGATCCATTTGGGGAGCTGAATGCCGTGTTTCTTGTTTGTTCCATAGCCCAAACCCTGGGAATTTTTGGATTGATGATTCGTACAAGAAAGATTCTTTATTCTTCCTTAGTTAGAGGCCGTGCAGTGTCCTTTATATGAGGACTCTCTTTCCCTACATTCCTGTTTGAAACCCTGATTTTTGTTTATCCCTTA
>NW_007247591.1:0-6157 GCF_000164805.1 Carlito syrichta
TAACCTGGGCTGGAGTGCAGTGGCTCAGTCATAGCTCCTTGTAACCTCAACCTCCCAGGCACAAGCAATCCTCCTGCCTCAGCCTCCTGAGTAGCTAGGACTATAGGCATGAACCACCATGCCCAGCCAGTTTTTTATAAAGACAGGGTCTTTCCAGGGTTCCCTCGCTGGTCTTGAACTCTTGGTCTCAAGAGATCCTCCCATTTTGACTTCCCAAAGCACTGGGGTTGCAGGCATGAACCACCATGCCCAGTTATCTATTTATCTTTATACATTCTTTTTTTATTTCTGTTCTTCAGAAATTATTATCTCAATTGATCTTCAAGTTCCCAATTATTTCTTCTGCCTGCTCAAATCTGCTATTGAGAACCTCTAGTAAATTGTACATTTCAGTTGCTATACTTTTTACTTCCAGAATTTCTATCTTTTTTTTATGTCATTTTCATTTTTTGTTTTTCTTTTTTTGAGTAGGATTCTCACTCTGTCCCCTAGTCTGGAGTGCAGTGGCATGCTCACAGCCATCACAGCCTTGATCTGCTGGGCTCAGGTGATCCTTCTGCCTCAGGCTTCTCAATAACTGGAGCCACAAGCATGTACTACCACGCCTGGCTAAGACCTAAACAAGGTCTTGCCAAGTTGTCCGGGCTGATCTCAAATCCCTGGACTCAGGCAATCCTCTCACTTCCACCTCCCAAATTGTGGGATTACAGGCGTGAGCCACTGTGCCTGGCCAGAGTTTCTATCTGAAGAAAGAGAAACAGCTTTTATAATTTTGTCTTTGTGTTGATATCCTCTATTTGATGAGAAATAGTTCTCATACTTTCCTTTATTTCTTTAGACTACAGCACTAAATGGTTTCCCTTATGTCTTTCAACATATTTTAGACAACTAAATTAAGTATTTTTCTAGGAAGTCCAATGTCTGTGTTTCCAACAGATTTTTCTGTTTTTTTCCCTATTGTATATGGGCCGAATGTTTTCTTATGTCTCCTGTAAATTTTTGTTTAAAAATGGATATTTAAATAATATAAGATGGCAATTCTGGAAATCAGATTCCTGTCTGGGTTTGGTGTTGCTACTGTTTGCTGTCATAGTTGCTATTGTTTATGTAGTGGCTTTTCTGAACTAATTGTGTCAAGTCTTGTATTCTTTGTCATTTGTGACCAATGAAGTCTCTGCTTGGTTGGCTTAGTGATCAGCTAATGATTGAACAGAGATTTCCTTAAATGCCTGGGACCACTCAGTCTTCTAGTTTTCATCAAGGAGCTCTGTGTGCATGTTGGGGAATACCTTCAGCACTCAGCACTCAGCCAAACAGTTTACAGTTCTGCCTGAGCTTTCCTTTCTGCTCATGCAGAACCTCAAATCAGCCAGGAGTGAGTGTTTAGGGACTTCCTGCTCATGCAGAATCTCAGATTAGCCAGGAGTGAGAGTTTAGGTCTTTCTGACCATGCTCACAACCCTATGTATGTGCATGACCATCCAGACTCCCAGAAATATGTCTCATGGTCTTTCAGGTTCCCAAAGATATGTGGGAATCTTACAGAACTCCTATGGACATCTCATTCCTTGGCTTTTCCTGTCAAAAATTCTGAATATGGCTGGGCTCAGTGGCTCAGTCTGTAATCCTGTACCTTTGGGAGGCTGAGGTGAGTGGATTGCCTGATCCTGCTGGTTCAAGACCCGCCTGGGCAGGCGAGACCTCATCTCTACAATAAATCAAAAAATTAGCCGGGCATGGTAACGCGCACCTGTAGTTCCAGCTACTTGGAAGGCTGAGGCAGAAGGATCGCTGGAGCCCAGTAGGTTGAGGCTGTGGTGGCCAGGAGTGGCCACTGCCCTCCAGTCTGGGTGATAGTGAGACTCTAACTCAAAAAAAAAAAAAAATCCTGATTATGCTCTTTTGTTTGTGTTTGTTTGTTTGTTTTGTGTTGGAGTCTCCCTCTATCGCCCAGACTGGAGTGCAGTGGCTGCTCCCGGCCACTGCAGCCTCGACCTGCTGGGCTCCTGTGATCCTTCCGCCTCAGCCTTCCAAGTAGCTGGAACTATAGGGGTGCGCTACCATGCCCAGCTCATTTTGATTTATTGTAGAGATAAGGTCTCGCCAAGTTACCCAGGCTGGTCTCAAACCCACAGGCTCTGGCAATCCACTAACCTCAGCCTCCCAAATATGTGGGATTACAGGCTGAGCCACCAAGCCCATCTTCTTTTGTTGTTTTCTTCCAACTCTTATCCATCACCTCATGTAGCTGCTGTGTTAAAACACTTGCATGTAATTGTTTTCCAAAAACACCCACCAGGGAGAGACTTCAGCACTAGACAGCTCTCAGGTCAAATAAGACAAGCCTTTCAAGTGGGGTCTTCCAGGGAACCACCACACAGGTGAAACAATGACAATTCATTGAGAACGAGGAGTCCCAGCTCCATTCTGCTCACTCTGGCACTGGGGATGTGGGCTACTTTTCAAGGCTCCTATGGAGCTGGAGAGTAAAAAAATGGTCTAGGGCAAGTTAACACAACACAAATCTCACTGTTCTTACAGAAAGTTTCTTGAATAAATGCCCCTTGGGTTAATAAATGCTGTTAAGACTTTGGTTACATTTCCTGAGTTCTGAACAAATTGGTTCTGGCCCATTTTTGCATCTTTTTTTTCTGGTTGCTTTTACAAAGGGATGGATCTTCAGGTGTCCCTACTCCACTATTTTCTCTGATGTCACCTATAGCATGGGTTTAAATCTCTTAAGTGTCAATGACCATGGACTAGTTAAATATTTAATTATGGGAAATGATTAGGGAAAAGAAATAAAAAGAGAAACTGTAGTTCTTATAGAGGCTCTCTGAGATTAAAAAGGTGAAGGTTACAAAGGCATTTCTGTATTTGGTCCTCTCAGAATCAAGGTTAAAGTAGCAGCTCTTTTAAATCCCTTTTCTTCATTCAGGGTAAGCACAGACTTTGTGTTTCTGACTTCAAATTCCAACTTTGCTTCTTAGCAGTTTACTGACCTAGGACAAGTTATAGAACCTCTCTGTGCCTCAGTTTCCTCATGTTAAAATGGGGTAATGGTATTATCTACCACATAAAGTTATTGTGAGGATTAAATGTGAAATGCTGATCACAGCTGCCTGGCAGCCCAATGGATATAGCTGTCATGATAATTATTGTTTTTATAATCTTCTGCAGAAGTACACTAATGATTCTTGAGCTAACCAAAAGGCAGATTTTATATTCTTTCTTCCTGTTTCTTTTCTTTCTTCCTTTCTTTCCTTGTTTGCTTTAAATAATTGAAAAGAAAATATTTCAGCATCTTGGAATAAAAATTTTTAACAAAAATGAATTTTTTATTTTATAGATATATAAACAAAATGTTATTTATTTATTCAACAACACTTGTGAAATACCTAGTAAATTTCAGGCGCTATGCCAGGCACAGGGATGACAGTGACAATAGGTGTGGTTCCTGCCCTTAAGGAGCTGACAGTCTAAGAGACTGGCAGAGAACAGGCGATTCCATGCACTGTGACAGAGGCAGTGGTGTGACACAGAAGACCAGTAGGAGTGTGTGAGGGGAGGGTGACTTCATCTGCTCTTCCTCTTAGATTTATCCCTTTTTCTTTGTCTCTAAAGCCAAGGAATTGGTACTGTTTTTTTCTTAACTGGGTGGATAAAATGATTGCTTTTTTTTAATTTATAAAGAGTAGCCAGCCATGGTAGCTCACACCTGTAATCCCGGCACTTTGGTAGGCAGAGACAAGAGGATTGCCTTAGCTCAGGGATTCGAGACCAGCCTGAGCAACATGGCGAGAACTCATCTCTACAATAAATCAAAATATTAGCTAGGAATGGTGGCGCATGCCTGTGGTTCCAGCTACTTGGAAGGCTGAGGCAGAAGGATCACTGGAACCCACCAGGCCAAGGTTGCAGTGGCCATGAGCTTGCCGCTGCACTCTGGCCTGGGCGATACAGAGAGACTCCAACTCTAAATAAATAAATAAATAATTTTTTTAAAAAGTTTATAGAGATGAAAGACGGCACCTTGAATTATGGCGAACACTAAAAATAGTGTTTTCTACAGAGCAAAGACTTCCTATCAGCATAGTCATTTCTGGGGGTTTTACCTGAGAAGTTCTTTGGCATATTTTTTCTTTGCTATAAATTTTTTTTCCTCCTTTCTTTCTCTTCTTCACTTCATCTTCTAGAGACCTGGGTAGTTCCCAAAGGAAGAGTGCTTTTCAGAGTCTATGGGTGATATATAAGTAAAGACAGAAAACCTTTTTAACCTACTAGTTCCACATCAAAAAAATAAATGGATACTTTCCGTGCAGTTTCATGCGTATTGAAAATGTAGATAATTTTAATTCCATTGCATTTCTCAGGATTTTCAGTAATAATCTGCTGAAGACCATTGACGATCTGCACCTTTTTAGATTACCAGCATTAAAATACGTATAAGTATTCCAGTGATCGCATAAGCCATGAGATGATTTCTACTCTTCTTTTTTACTTTCATCAAAGATTTAAGTATTTTGTATTTTGGCTAAAAAGTCATAATTTAAATTTTAACTGGGTTATTGAAAAAAAGTTATTGGCAAAGAAAAGGATTTCAAAGGATATATATTGGCTGAGTGTGGTGGTTCACACCTGTAATCCCAACAATTTGGGATGCTGAGGCAAGAGGATTGCTTCAGGCCATGAGTTCGAGACCAACCTAGACAACATAGCAAGACCCTGTCTTTATTTAATAAAAATAAAGTAAATAAAATTGCAGGTCTCTGCCGGATCACAGGGCTCCAGATGATCTCTGGTTCTACTGCAACCAGGTCCAGCTGGGGGAGGCAGAGTGTGAGACAGCTGGGAACTGAAAAAATAAATAAATAGATAAATAAATCAAAGATACCTGCACACATGTTTATTGCAGCATTGTTCACAATAGCAAGAACATGGAACCAACCGTGCTGCCCATCAAAAGAGGACTGGATTTAAAAAATCATGGTACATATACACAATGGGCTATTACACAGCCGTAAATAAAAACAAAATCAGAAACTTCACAGCAACCTGAATGAAATTAGAGTCTGTAATACTTAGTGATCTTTCACAGAAACAAAGAACTAAGTATCACATGTTCTCACTCATAAGTGGACCTTGAACAACTATCATAATACTGTAAGAAAGGGATTGATAGTAGTGGGAAACTGTAAGGGGCTTGAAGGGGTGGGTATGTGGAATTGAAGGTAGTCAAAATCTGCCTGGGCAAGGGGGGGCACACCTCATCAACAAGGGAACCTGCACAATAAATGTTTGTGTACCTAATCCTGAATTGTACCCCACAATTTTAAAATAAAAAAAATTAAAAATTAAAAAAAGAAAGGGAGCAGTACTGAAGGACACACATAAGTATGGAACGTGTGGGCATGTGTAAGAATATGGATTATCCCAGAAAGCAAAGAGGCATAGGTGTTTATTATTTTAAAAAGAAAAAACAGAGCAAGTAATCAAGAGAGGTGAATGAGGCTGGGCATGATCCCATCACCTTGGGAGGGTGAGGCAAGAGAATCACTCAATTCCAGGAGTTCAAGACCAGCCTGGGCAAGACCTCATCTCTACAAAAAATCAAAAATATTAGCTTTTATGGTGGTGTATGCCTATAATCCCAATGACTTGAAAGGCTGAGGTGGGAGGATTCCTTGAGCCCAGGAGGTCGAAGCTGTGGCAAGCTAGGATCATGCCACTGCCCTCCAGCCAAGGCAACAGAGTGAGACTCTTACTCCATAAAACAGAGAGAGTTGAAGCAATATGAAAATAAGAAGCAAGATAATGGTAAAGAGAGTATAGCTTCTACTAGTTAATATCACTTTTATTATGCAAATACTTAAATTTCTTTAATAAGATCTCTCTGGAATTATCTCCTATGGCAAATAAGATCCTGGGCTGGCTTGTTTTGTAGAAAAGCTCAAATTGAAGTAATCACATGTCCTTTAAATATCTTTTTAAGTACAGAATCTTTGTATTGGTGTTCACATCATGAATGTTTGGGCTTTCTTCTTCAGGAACATGGGAGCCACACAAGTCCCAATGACAATAGTCGAGAACTTCCTTCTGATGACTCTGGAATTGGAAAAACTCTAAGTTATTTTTTTCTTAGATTTATCTTTTTAGG
>NW_007247592.1:0-1768 GCF_000164805.1 Carlito syrichta
TAAAGAATACATGTCACAGGAAGCATGTTATGGGACCATGAAATCTGGAACTAAAAAACACAAAGATAGCTGGAAAACTGCAAAACATTTGAAGGTTAAACAGCATACTTCTAAAGAACACAATTGCCCAAAATCTCATCTCAAAAGAAGTTTAAAAATATTTCTAACAAAATGACAGTAAAATAGCTAATACAGAAATTAGTGTTATTCAGTGAGGCAGTGCTACAAAAAAAATTTACAACACTGAAATTGCATAAAATGTCCAGTGATTGTAGAAGTTTCTTCTTGTATATGACTATAACTGTACCTGTATGAACTGTTCATTACTCACATCAGTGATCCAGAAGAAAATGGCAAAAGTAGTCATTCCCAAGTATATTGTTGCCTGGTGATATTTTATCCATTTTGTCATTCTATGTCTTTTCAGTGGTGCATTTAGTCCATTCACATTCAGACTAATATGATATTCAGCAATAATGATCATCTTTTAAGGAATTCCAAAAAA
This sequence comes from Carlito syrichta, assembly GCF_000164805.1. Taxonomy (NCBI): domain Eukaryota; kingdom Metazoa; phylum Chordata; class Mammalia; order Primates; family Tarsiidae; genus Carlito; species Carlito syrichta. The sequence continues at coordinate 506 of NW_007247592.1, forward strand.
TTCAGGCTCAGGAAGCAAACAGTTTTGCCCCATGTGGGCTAACTCGAATAATACTATTGTCATGATGAGAATCTTAATGGCATTAGCGTTATATCAGTCACAAAGAATCATATTTAGAAATCTAAACCACTCTCACATATCTCCAGGGACTTCCACTGCTCAATAAAGATTGAAAGTTCCCAGTCTCACGTTTCTTGCATAGTTGTAGTGTTGATAGTCATTGCAAATGTGGGATATTTTTCTATTTTAAGACCAAAGTAATCATCTTTTTTCAAATTTATTCATTTAAAAATTGACACAGAGAATTATATGTGAGTCTTATGTACAATATGGTTTTTTGAGGTATAAGTATTTTGTGAAGTGGTTAAATCTAGCTAATTAACAAGTGCATGAGTCACATAGATATGGGATAACTTGAAGCAAAATGCAGTTTCTGGTTCATGACTGACTCTGCTGTCTCCTGTCCTCAGTGCTGAGCAAGAATCCCTCTGAATGACAATTTTCTCTTATATTAGGAGAATCTTTATCATTTAAAGTTTAGTATAAGTCAAAAAAGAAAATACAAAGACTTTATTTATTTATTTATCTTAGAATATGTTCCATGTGGTGATGAGTAGAATGTGTATTCTGTGGTCTTTGGATGGAGTGTTCTATAGGTATCAATTAAGTCCATTTGGTCCAGAGTCTCATTGAGGTTCCGGATCTCCTTGCTGATTTTTTGTCCTGATGATCTGTCTAAGGTTGTGAGTGGTGTATTAAAGTCCCCAGTTATTATGATGTTAGAGTCAATGTCTTTCTTTAGTTTTCCTAGAAGTTGCTTTATGAATGTTGGCGCACCTATGTTGGGTGCATATATGTTTCGATAGATATTTCTTGTTGATGGAGTGAGCCTTTTATCATTATGTAGTGGCCCTCTGTATCTTTTTTAATTTTTGATAGCTTAAATGGTATTTTGTCTGAAATTAGGATCGCGACTCCTCCTTTCTTTTGTGTTCCATTCGCCTGAAAATTTGTTTCCCATCCTCTTACTTTGAGTCTATGTATGTCCTTTCTAGTGAGATGGGTCTCTTGAAGGCAGTATATTGTTGCCTGGTGATATTTTATCCATTTTGTCATTCTATGTCTTTTCAGTGGTGCATTTAGTCCATTCACATTCAGACTAATTATTGAAATGTGAGAGTTCGTCCCTATCATGGAGTTCTTATTGAGTTGTTGTTTTTCCACTTGGTTTTTTCTTTTTTCTTTTTGTCTTTCTTTTGGTTT
>NW_007247592.1:2029-28513 GCF_000164805.1 Carlito syrichta
TGGCTGCATAAGTTCTTAGGGATTGGATATCTGGGAAAGATTTTAATCTCCCCTCACTGATGAAGCTTAGCTTGGCTGGGTAGGTTATTCTTGGTTGAAATTGTTTATCCTTTAGGACTTTGAAGATAAGGCTCCAAGCTCTCCTAGTCTGCAGGGTTTCTTCAGATAAATCTGCTGCTATTCTGATTGGTCTTCCATGGTGGGTGATCTGGCCTTTTTCTCTTGCTGCCTTTAGGATTTTTTCTTTTGTGCCTACTTTATTTGGCAAATTATTATGTGTCTAGGAGTTAGTCTTCTCATTTGTTGTCTTGCGGGAGTTCTCTGAATCTCTTGTGTTTGAATTTTTGTATCACTGATTAGATAAGGGAAATTTTCTTGAATGATCTCGTGGAAAGTTTGTTCCAATGTGGTCTCTGTTTCTCTTTCTGCCTCAGGGAGTCCGATTATTCTTAGGTTAGGCCTCTTGAGGTAGTCACTCATCTCTTGAAGGTTTTGTTCTGTCTTTTTGAGCTTATTTTCTGTGTTTTTAAGAGTTTGGGTTATTTCTATATTTTGGTCCTCAAGCTCTGAGATTCTTTCTTCTGCTTGGGTAATTCTGCTTTCCATGCTTATCAATTTGTTATTTATTTCATTCTCAGTATTCTTTATTACTGTTATCTCAGATATCAGCTCCTTCCTAGTTTCTTCTTGTGTCTCCTCAATTCTTTTTAATCTCTCCATTATTGTTTTGATATCTACATTTGCATTTTGAGACACTTCATTCTGGGGACTTTTCATTGTTAGTATTCCAAAGTCAGTTTTCTCAGTGTCTACTCTCCCAGGCGTCTGAGAGAGACCCATACTCTTCTTTTGGTTTTTCTTCATTTCTGTAGATTTTTCTTCCTCTCCCCCTTTCCCTCCCCCTCTTCAATACTGTTTTTGAGGGAAGGTGAGGTTGCTTTTATTTCTCTTCTGCGATGACCTGTTCTTTCTTATGAGGGTCTTCTGGTTTTGTTCACTTATCCCTCTGCTTAACAGTCTGTCTATTCAGCAGTTTGCAGCCTTGGTGTTCAGAGAATCTCACCAGTTCACCTATGCCGTCGCCATCTTGCCCCGTCTCCTCAACACTCAGATTTTTACAATAACCAAGATAATGCTGAATCAAGTAAAAGCTATCTTCATAATGTTAGGAAAATTATGTGGCCTCTTTTCTCACCCTGGGCATATCCTTTCAGTATCATGGCAATGTTAGTCTTGAACAGGTGGCAGTTCCGTTATGTCTCCTCCTTGCCCCCAACTAAAGGGACCAGAGCATATCTGATATTCAAATTATTGTATACAGTTATTCTAGCCTGTCTGGAGATAATCTGAAGGATTCAAGCCAAGTTCTCATTTCACAAAACTTAGAATGCAGATGGTAAAAGTAGCTAGTACTATTCACAATACTACATGATAGATGACAAAGTTTCAGGTGTCTGTGGCAAGGGATTACTGGTGGAAACACACATTAGACCTTTGAGGACTGGAGGAGAAACTGAAGTGAGACTCTCAGGGAAATTATCATATATGAACAGCTGCATCTATGGGACAATTTAGTAAAAGATACACATGCCAAGCCAATATGCCTGTGCATAAGTATCCTGAGTAGATCTTAGGCTTTTCCTCAGTTGATCCCTAGCTTCAGAGCAGGATAACTAAGTGGTGTAGGATTGCCCCAGCCCAGTGACAGTTAGAAAAATTGGAAGAGGGAGTTGTTCTCTTCTCTTCTTGTGTGTACTTTTTTTGTTAGTTAAACTCCTGATGATCAAGCAAAACTTTGTCAAAATATCAGCAGAACATGAGCTAAAGAATCAGAGACTTCTATAATCACAACTAACAAGCAATAGTATTTGGAAAAATAAACAGTTCAAAAAAGTTTCAAAACAGTTGAATTGCTATAGTTTCCATTGATCAAGAATAAGAAAAATAATGAGTGGGAGGGGCAGAAGAAAAAAAAAGGAGGTGGAGGAAGAGAAGTTGAAAGCAACCTCTGAAAATTGTTTGATTTTCAGAGTTACTATATTACAGCATTGAGAGAACCAATATTCAGTAACAAAAAAGTCATAGCCTTACAACAAAACAAAGAAAATATGGCAAACCACAATGTTAATTGACAAAAATTTTTCCTGAGGAATTCAAGGTATTGGGCATACTAGACAGATAATAGAAAACAAACATGTTAAGTATGCTGAAATAGCTAAGGGAAAAAATGGACAAATAGTTTGTTAAAAGCTGGTAAAAGATTATATTGACAAAATGAGAACATCAACAAGGATAGAAATAAATAAGTGAAATAGAAATTCTGGAGGAGAAAAGCCCAAAAACTGAAAAAAGAAATTTCACTGGATGATTCAAAAACATATTTGAACAGGCAGGTGAAGCAACCAGAAACTGAAGGTAAACCAATTCTGAGGAACACAGAGATGAAAAACACAGATCAGAAACTAAGGGAAATTGGGACACCATGAAGCAGACCCATCTATGCATTATGGATGCCTCAGAAAGGGGAGAGAAAAAGAAACATAGAATTTATTCAAAAGCCTAGTAATTGAAAATTCCAAATCTAAGGAAAGACATTGGTATACAAATACAAACAACAACAGCAAACTCCAATTGAGATAAGCTCCAAGCACCCACTGTGAGACTTATAATTAAACAGCTGGAAACCAAAGAGAATAAGTGAATATTTAAATCTTGAAAACAGAAGTGGCTCATACATATACAAGGAATCCTCAGTAAGATCCTCAGCCTATTCTCATTAGAAATTTTTTTTCATTCTACTTGAGCAAGGAAAGACCCAGATGTGGAATGCTGGGAAGAAAAAGTGCAGGGATACATTTAAAGAGAAATAGGAAGTTAACTGGAGTCCTTGGCATCTGCTCTGGGCCTAATCATTTTTCATTAGCCTTAACAATGAAAGGTGCACACTCCTTCATATCCAAAACCATGTTACAAAACCTTAAATATTTTACTAAAAATTTAAAATGCACCAGGTTGTATCAGTGTCAATATTTGCATTTATGCTGTTGTACTATAGTTTGGCAAAATGTTACCTTTTTATTTTCGTATAACTCTATCTCACTTTGTTATTTCTTAAAACTAAATATGATTCTACAATTATCTCAGAATAAATAGTTTAACAATTTCAAAAAAAAGAAATTCCATTGAAGGCCAGAGGCAATAGGATGATGTCTTTAAAGTGATGAGAGGAAAAAATACCTGTCATTAAAAAATTTTTATATCCTGCAATGCTGTGGCACAAAGATACGGGAAAATAGAGGCATTTCTGAATAACCAAAGGTTGATAAATTTATTAAGTTTATAAAGGTCTTACAAAAGTGATAAAGATTTAACCTTCAGGCTCAAATGAAAGAACACTAGATATTAACTCAAAGTCATATGACAACATAAGAATCTCCTGACAAGATAAATATATAAGAAAATATAAAAGCCAGAATTATTGTAATTTTGATTTAAAGCTCCAATTTTTAATTTTCAGTAGGATTTACAAGAAAAAATGCAAACAATTACAGACATGTATTACAGGGACACATGTATAAAGATGCAATTTGTGACATCAATAACAAAAAAGGGAGTAGGAGCTTTAAAGAACTAGAATTTTTATGATGCAATTGAAGGTAAGTAGCAATCTGATACGATTTAGGTTACTATAATTTTGGGATGTTATATGAAATTTCCATAGTAACTATGATCAAATATCTATTTAATATCTATATAACACAAACCAAAGAAAGTCTGAAGGGGAGCTGAAAGTCTCTCTCTCTCTTTTTCTCTCTCTCTGTCATACACACACAAACACAAAAAATTACTAAAAATAAAAAAATGCAGTTATAGAAAATGAGGGACAAATCATTTACGTCAGACAGAGAACAAATAGGAAAATTGCAGAAGTAAGTTTTCCTTATTGGAAGTACCTTAAATGTAAGTGTACTAAAATTTCTAATACAAACACAGAAATTGGTTAAATGAATACTAAAAAAAATAATCCAGCTATATGCTGTCTATAAGAGACTCATGTTAGATTTTAAGACAAAAATAGATTGAAAGTTAAAGAATGGAAAATATGTTCCATAAAAATATTAACCACAAAAGACCTGGAATTGTTGTACCAATATCAGAAAAGATAAATCCTATGTCAAAAACTGTTACAAAAAGTATAGACTAATTGGATATATTAATAAAAATGTCAATTCATTGAGAGGATATAACAATCAGCAACATACATGCAACAAACATTTGAGCTCCAAACACATGAAGCAAACATTGACAGAACTGAATAGAGAAATGCACAGTTCTACAAAATTATTTGGAGACTTTAATATATCCCTTTTATAAATGGATAGAAAAAAAGTAAGTTCAACAGATTGTAATCAAATTGAATAACAAAAAAATCAATTGGACTCAGTAGGCATATACAGAACATCCACACACCAATAGAAGAATTCACGTATTTTTCAAATGCACGGGGAACATTCTCTAGGATTAATTATATGTTTGTACACAAAAGACATATTAATAAATTTTATAAAAACTGAAATTATAAAAAATGCAGTAAAATGAAAGAAGACTAAAAATTAATTACAGAAGAAAAACTAAAAACTTCACAGATTTTTCCAATGTCTGAAAATTTAAGCAACATTATCTTAACCAATCAATATGTAAGGGAGAAAATCAAAAGAAGTAGAATTTCTCATTATCTTGGAACAGTAATCTTACTATATTGAGATCAATGAGATAAAAAACACAACACACCAAAACACATAGTTTGTAGCAAATGCTAAGCTAAGAGAAAATTTACACACATACTTTCAGTACATTCAGTCTGTTACAACAAAATGCCATAAATTGAGTGGTTGTAAACATATATTTCTCACAATTCTGGAGACAGAGAAGCTTAAGGTCAAGTCAGCAACAATTTCAGTGACTGTCAAACATAACTGTTTTGTTGTGTCCTTGTACGGAGAAAGGGACAAGGGAACAACTGGGCCCTCCTTTAATAGGGCACTAATAACATCATAAGGACTCCATCTTCATGACATAGTCATCTTCTAAAGGACCGACCTTCAAATACTATCACATTTAGGGTCAGGATTTCTTTTATTTTTATTTTTTATTATAAAGATGTGGAGTACAATTCAGGATTAGGTATATAAATGTTGATTATGCAGGTAACCTTGTTGATGAGGTATGACCCTCACTCCCCTAATGGGGGTCAGGATTTTAGCATATGAATTTTGGAGAGAAACAGCCTTGAGCACAGACAATAAAGAAAAAGGATCTCAAGAAAGCAACTATAAAGAATTAGAATAGGAGACCAAATGAAGACAAACAATATAAAAAGGAAGTGAACATTAGTATTATATTAATAAAAGAAAGAACAGAAAAAATAGAGAAAAAAATCAAAACCCATTTCTTTGAAAGATCAGCAAAACTGACAACCTTTCCTAGTTTGATATAAAAAAGATAGAAGGTTAAGACTGGTGTCACATGTCAGTATCCCAGCATTTTGAGAGTTAGAGGAGAGAGTATTGCATGAGCCCAGGAGCTTGAAACCAGCCCAGCAACTTGGTGAGAACTCATCTCTACAAGAAATTTAAAAATTGACCAGTTGTGATGGCATGCCCCTGTAGGTCTAGCTACTTGGAAGACTGAGATGGATGTATCACCTGAGCACAGCATTCCAGGCTACTGTGGCTATATTTGGGCTACTTTACCCCAGCCTGGGTACAGAGTAAGACTCCAACTCAACCAAGAGAAGAAAAAAAAAAGATTCAAATGACTAAAATAAAAAATACAACTGAGGACATTCATAATATACATATCTGAGAAAAACAAAAGATAGAATATTATAAACAATTGCATACCAAAAGATTAAATAACCCAGATGAAATGGACAATCTACTAGAAACACACATTCTACCAATAACAAATCCTAAATAAATAAAAATCTAGATGGATCTAGAACCAGTAAGTCGACTACATTTGTAAGTAAATCCTTCTAACAAAGCAAAAGCCTGCAAGGCACCAGAAGGCTCACTGATAAATTCTAACAAATTCTTAAAGAATTAACAGTATGAATAGCCAACACAATCCTTAGGAAAAGAAGCAAAGCTGTATGTATCACATTTCCAGACTTCAAACTTTACTATAAGGCTACAGTAATCAAAACAGTCTGGTATTTGTACTAGATGGAACAAGATAGAGATTCTGGAAGAAAAGCCTCAATTTCTCAACCAACTCATCTTTGATAAAGTCCCCAACAACATCCACTGGGGAAGGGAGAACCTATTCAGTAAATGGTGCTGGGAAAACTGGCTGATCACATGCAGAAAATAGAAACAGGACCCCTACTTATCACCATACACAAAAATTAAGCCTATATGGGTCAAAGACCTAAATGTAAAACCTCAAACTGTAAGAATCTTAGAAAATGCAGGAGACAACCTTGTGGAAATTGGAACTGACAATCAATTCATACAGTGAATATACCTTAAGAAATAAGATAGACAAGTGGAATCTCATCAAACTGAATAGCTTCTGCAAAGCAAAAGAAACCATCAAGAGAGCAGGCACTCAGCACACAGAATGGGAAAATATATTTGCCAACTGTATATCTGACAAAAGACCTAACATCTAAGATCTACAAGGAACTCAAGCATGCTGAAAGGAAAAAAAAAATAAGTCCCATTAAAAAGTGGGCAAAAAACATGAACAGACACTTCTCAAAAGAAGATACATGGGCAGCAAACAGATACATGAAAAATTGCTCAACCTCACTCTTCATCAGAGAAATGCAAATCAAAACCACATTGAGACACCATCTAATCCCAGTAAGAATGGCTATCATTCATAAAACAAACAGCAACTGATGCTAGCAAGGATGTGAAGAAAAGGAATGCTTCTATATTGTTGATGGGAATGCAAACTAATGCAGCCACTTTGGAAGACAGTGTGATGATTTCTGAAAGAGCTAGGAGTTGACCTTCCATATAACTCAGCAACTCCCATATTGGGAATATACCCAGAGGAACTCAAATCATTCCACAGACAAGAACCTGTACACATATGTTTGTTTCAGCTCTATTCACAACAGCAAATATATGGAAGCAATCATGTTGCTTATTGAAGCTGGACTGGATAAAAACGTGGTACATATACACAATGGGATATTATGCAGTCATAAAGAAGGACAAACATGTGGACTTCACAGTAACATGGATAGATTTAGAGTCGGTCATACTCAGTGATATATCACAGAAACAAAGAACAGAGTACCACATGTTCTTACTCAGACGCAGAACTTGAATAATTATAATACTATAAGAAAGGAAGTGGCAGTAGTGGGAAACTGTCAGGGGAATGGGGTGGGATTTGCAGTTGACAGAAACTGCTAGGGCAGGGAGGAGAATACCTCTTTAATAAGGGTACCTGCATAATCAACCTTTGTATAGCTAACCCTGAATTGTACCCCGCATCTTAATAATAATAATAATAATAGAAAAAAAAAGAATTAGCAGCAATCCTTTCCAAAATTTTAAAGAAGAAAACTAACTCTTCCTATAAGTCCAGAATTATCTTGACACTAAAGCCAGAAAGATACGTCAAGAGAAGTAAATTAAGACCAAAGACCTTATGAATGTTGATCATAAATCTCAACAGAATACTAGCAATCCAAATTCAGAAGCATATTTAAAGGAATATACACCAAGATAAAGTAGTATTTACACATGTTTCAACCTATTAAAATAAACCAATATGATAAACCACATTGACAGAATGAACAGGAAAAAACACGTGACTTTCTCAGTTAATGCAGGAAAAAAAACCAGACATAATTCAACATCCTTTTGTGATAAAAACATGAAATAAATTAGGACACTTTCTCAATATCAGAAGACCACAATTTAAAACCCCAGAGCTAATAGTATTATCAGTGGTGAGAGACTGAAAGTTTCTCCTAAGATCAAAAACAAGACAAGGATACCTACTTCCACAACTTCTATTCAATATAGTACTGGAAGTTCTAGCCATATCATTCAGACATCAGAGAAAAATAAGAGGCAACTGAATATTAAAAGAAGAAGTAAATTTATCTGTTTGTAAATAGCATGATTTCATGAATAGAAACCCCTAAAAATTCTACATGCCCCCAAAATGCTAAAGCTAATAAAGAAATTCAGCAAAGTGGTAGAAAAGAGAATCAACATACAAAATTAAGTGCATTTCTATGCCCTAACAATCAATGATCCAAAACAGAAATTTAAGAAAAAAATATCATTTACAAATTCATCAATAGAATAAAATACAGTGTTGAGTATAAATTTAATCAAGCAGGTAGAAGATACAGACAGTAAAAACTGCAAAACATTGCTAAAAAATTAAGGAAAACAGAATTAATGGAAATACATTTCATACTCATTAACTGGAAACTTAATTTTTTCAGATGAGAATACTGACCAAAGCTATCTACAGATTCAATTCAATTTCTATCAAAATCCCAATGACTTTTTGGTGGTTGAAAACTAACCACCTTGCGTTCATACCCTCTTGGTCTGGGAGCTTGTGGATCCTCTCAATAAATTCTGTTTTAAAAAAAGAAAGAAATCTAACAATATCTAATTTAAAATACATACAAAATTCAAAGAATTCAAGTCAAAACAATCTTGAGAAAGAAGAAAAATTCAGAGTACATACTCTTTCTTATTTCAAAAGCCACAGTAATCAAAACTGCATAGTATTCATATAAAAATAGACAGACCCTTAAAATAGCCTAGAAAACACTAAGGTGAGTAGTGGTGAAGGAGGAGGTGAATGCTGTGGGTCAGAGAAGGTGGTGGTGTGGCTGGTGGGCTGTTAGGCAGTGGTGGCCTCAATGCCTAGGCTCAGGAGCCATGTTGGGGGAGGCTAGAGCTTCTGGTGAGCCTGCGCCTGTGCCCTATGTGTCAGCCTTATGGGAGTTGTAATTATGAGGGCTCACATGTGGGTTGGGTCAGCCCCAGATATACAGACTCTCTTCCTGGGCAAGTGTCTAACTCCTCTCTGCTTTCTGAACTCCCTGTCTACCTATTCCATAAACCCTTCCCCTTTCTCTGCTGTCAGAACTCATTCCCTGCTGCCTGAATCCAAGGAAGACTTCTTTCCCTATAACTTAAACCCCCCAGCTGCCTGAACTCCTTCCATCTCTGCTATAAGCCCCCATGCTTGCTGCCTGATCCCCTGCTTCAGTTGTTTTGCTGATGTGATCCCCTCTTTGATTTCCTGAACCTCTGTCTATCATGAAATCTATTGCATCTGCCTTAAACCCCATATTTGCTGCTGTGACCCATGCCTCTTTTTATGATAACTCCCTACCCCATTTCTGTTGTTAGTACAGTGCTCACCCCCAAAATAAAGCCCTAAAAAAACTGTCACATATGCTATCAAGTTATTTAAGCAAAGATGCTAGGACTACTTCATAGAGACAGGTCAGTTTTCAAAAAGTGTCCACTAGAAAATGAATGAACTTACCTTCCAAAACATGTACAAATAAACTCAAATCTAAAATCTTCTCATAGGATTATAAAATGGTGCAACTACTGCAAAGATGAATTTTGCATTTCCTTAATAAGTTCAACATACATTTCAGCAATTCCACTTCTAGGTATACACCCTTAAGAAGAGGAAGCAGAAGCTTGAACAGATACTTGAGCACCAGTGTTCATAGCAATATTAGAAACAAAGGCCAAAAGGCAGAAACACCATTGTCCGTTAACAGATAAGTGAATATGCAAAATGAAGTTTACATTTATAATGGAATATGTTTCAGATTTCAATGGAATGACATTTGTTAAATGCTACTACATGAATGAATCAAAAAGCATCATGCTAAGTGAAAGGAGTCAGACACAAAAGGGCCAATTTTATGTGATTCCACTTATATCAAGTAACAAAAATAGGCAAATTCATAGAGAAAAAAAGATTAGAGCTTACCAGGTGCTGGGGAAGGAGGAGTGGGATGCTGTTGTCTAATAAGCACAGACTTTCTGCTTAATATGATAAATATTTCTGGAGTTGGAAAATTGTGATTTTGTCCAACAGTGTGAATTTACTTGATTCCACAGAACTGTACATTTAAAAATGGTGAAAAGGGGAAATATTAAATTATATTTTACCTCAGGTCAAAAAACAAAGAATGTCTATGGAGGCATATCCACATTTCATTGTAACAAGAGCATGTGAAATTGGAGACGCAGTTTTGGGTGCAGTATATGGGAAGAGTTCATTGGAAAATAAAACATGTTGCTCAAAAAAAGAAGAAAAAGAAGGCATTTCTTGAGACAGCCCATTTTAGTTTAACAATAATCTCTGTGTTTAGTCTCAACCATCAATAGATTTTAAGACCATGTAAAGTGCTTCTCTTTGTGTTTGTTATCATTCTGAGAGGACTATGGTTTGCTCTATCAAGAGTTTAAGCAGTTTTTCTCATAGACCATACCAATTTTCTATAATCCTTAGATTTCTAATTTAGGGCTCTCATTTTTGGGTCCCAAGATATTGAATCCTAATCTTGCCCTTTATTTGATGTGGAGAAGACACATAACATTCACTAGTGCAGTTTTCCCTCTGTAAAGGGAGGAGTATAGAGCTCCATGGAGGTCCAGCTAGGATAAGGGATCTGATCACACTGTTGTCGGTACGTGGGGTGATATTATTTGAATCCAGTCAAAGCCTATATGCTCTTAACCACAGCAGGTCATTAGAACCCATGTCTGATGGTTCTGAAGCCAGTCTTCCTTCTGCACCATCAGTCAGCCCATAAGTCTCTGTGGGTTAGGACAGGAAAGGATGTAGGGATGCACGGTGAGCTTTGAGTTTACTAGAACAGGCTTCAGTGCATTGGGTGCTAAAGGCAGGTCTGAACTGTAGAGTTCTCAGGGGCAAGGATGGGATAAATGTAGAGCTATTACCCATGGCACATATGAGGCCTGTGGGCTTTGTGAGCTTGAGCCTGATAATGTTTTCTTTGGTGTTGGGCAACAGGATGCCCCCCTTGTCATAGGTGGTCTGGAGTAAGAGGCCTGTGAATTCCACCATGCAGGATTCCCCAGCCCTTCAGCCCCATCCAAGCATGACATGGCTCGTTCATGAGACACAAGCAGGGTAAGTGGGGGTGGCAATGAAGGCCTTTCAGAAACAGAACAACTTGGTCAAAATCCACCAAAATTAGAACTGTTAAATCTAAGCAAAGAGTCTGTGTTTTGCAGGTAGATAAATATCACTAAAGTGTCTTCAAGGTACAGCACCTTGATCAAGGAAAATCAAAGTGCCCGTTGGTAGAGCAAGTTGCCAGTGCTACTACCTAGAGGAATTATTTCCCATCCATTGTGTGTGATTCCTCTGGCTGCCAGGGTGAGCTGTGTTTATGCCTACAACAGTGCAGTTTTCACCTGAAGCCTCCACATCATTCAGAGGAAAAAAATGGAAATAAATGGAAGGAAGACAGGAAAGTGTGGCTGTTTTGGCCACGTGGTGTTGCCTAAGAGTCCAATACCAGCTGAGTACTCCCTGACAATGCTCTCAGGACCAGACATAAATGTCATAGGATGCAATGACCTTGCCCAAGGAATCCAGCTGCATTTTCCTTCCCCAGAAGACACCACTACTCATTCCCGGTTCACGAAAGAAATTGGATTGGAGTTGGCCAAAGAATTCAGGGTGACCACAAAGCAGCCGGAATCATGCACAGCATCCCCCAACTTGCTCACAGATATTATTTGATGCTTCACAAAATGAACCAGTGGGGAAGCTAAAAGGCCTTGTTTCACCCTCAAAATGTTTACCCAGCTTTATTCATCAGTTGTTTTTTTTTTTTTTTCTGAAACCTACATTGGCTGAATTATGTATGAGAGATACAAAGTTCAGAGTGGAGGCAAAGAAATAAGCAAATGGGCAATCCCTGCACTATGGGCATAAGCTATGGGGTGTGGAGTGTCCATCATGGGCCAGTCATGTCAGTTTGCCAGGCTGTCCAACTGTATTGCAATTTCATTTAATTTTAGCCCTTGCTTTTCTTGATGTTTATTTTTTCTCTCCATTCATTCTCTGATCTCTGTATCTTCTGACTGCAATTGTTCTGGGAGATTTCCATTGTTTGCACTTTGAGGGCTATTTTTTTGTGTGCTGTCATTTTTGGACTCTGTGGGTACCAGTGATTTTGTTGTTGTTGTTTTCCATGTTCATGGCAGTTCTCTTGTCTGTTTCTTTGAGTTGCTCAGTGTGAAATGGGGAATCAATCACTTCTGTTGTTTGCTCTATCTCCTATCCTGCCCTGAGCCAAACCTCTGGATTTGTTTGATTATGAAATGGGGCTGGGGGTGGGGTGCTGTGCTACTTCTTAATACTTTGAGAACTAAGGGGGGTGGAAGGTTGAGCAAGGATTAAGAGAATACCTATGGGTCATAATGCTCACAATCTGGTGAATGGGTCACTACAGACTCTTTCTCTATCACCACACTATGTGACCATACAATGGGTGTACTCGTGTAGCTCCTGAGTCTAGAATAAATTATAGTAAAGGAAAAGGGAGGAAAGAAGGTGAGAGAGGAAAAAGAAGCAAGACATTAAAAAGGAGGAGAAGAAACCAGTAAAAAAAACAAAACAAAACAAAACAACCACATTGGTAGTTAGTCAACCTTCACAAATTTAGAGTCTTCTTGTGGTAGGTTCTGTGACTACAGGTATTTTCTTTACTTTTGAAACTTAAGTACTTAGAATCTATGCCCCCTGCTGCAAGCAATTGATGTTGGCCAGGGAGATGGGTGGGGAATGATTTGTCTCAGCATCCCCTGGAGCCAACCAGTTTGGCAAGCACCGATTCCTTCTCTGGTCAGATGCTCCTCCACTGCATGGGCCTATCACCCAGCAGCTGGCTCAGAGCAGGGTGTAGATCTTCTGGGAGCTCTGCATCCACCATGACACTCCAGAGCTTGTGAACATGGGGAGATCCTATTTGGGTTCATCAGGAACAGTCCCAAAGCAATGCAGAGTTCACCACCTGGTCTTAAGATGCAAGTCTGCTGCTCTGAGGCAGCCATCATGGAGCACCTCTCTTCCTAGGGTTTAGACTGACTACTGAGCTTCTGACCAAATTGCTGTTCTGGCTGCACAGGTTGGGGGTGGACAGCTCCTTCCCCAGCAAATACTACAGTATCCAGATAGCAGGTCTCAGCATCAGGGCTCTTGCAGTCTGGCCTGGCGGTGAAAGTGGTGGTGGTGAGTCCAGGTGCTGGGTCACAGCTGATCTCTGCAGCTTCCTCTCCAGGCAGACTTACCAGGTTATGTAAAATGGCACTTTATTTGTACAGCGAAGTGCAACAGAGTCCCAGTGGCAACAGTGATGGTCTCTGTCTGGGGAGAGCTCCTGCCATCTGCTCCCGAGTCTCCACTCAGACACTCCTGTACCCAGTTACAACCCATTCACATGCTCTCTTGTCTTTGCAAACATATTCTATTAATAGGGACAGAGGTGTGAGGCAGCCTTCCAAAAATAATATACTTAGATTGACTCCTATAAAATAAATTGCCATTGTATTTTCCTTTTCTAGGGAAATGTGTTCTGGTTCTATGCCTGTTTTCCTAATGAGTTGTTTGTCTTTTTCTTTGTTCACTTTGAACTCTTCATATTTGTGAAGTCAGCATTTTTTCTGTGCTCTAACTTGCAAATAATTGTCATTTTCTTTGTCATTTGAATTTTCTTATTGTGCTTTGTGTCATGTATATGTTTTTGAGTTTATGTTTTCAAATGAATGTATCAATTTATCTGCTGTTTTTTAATGACAGAGCATGGATTGAAACACAGTTTGAGGAACTCTCATAATCCCAACCGCTTCGTGGTTATACAGAAATTTTCTCACAGTTTCTGCTAATACTTTTAATTTCTTTAAACCAAATTCAATGAGGTATTATTTACTTAATACAAACTGCATCTATTTGAAGGCTGCAACTTGCAGACATTTGGCAATTGTACGCTCCATGAGATCACATGGTTTCTTTTTATATCTTTCATCATGCTCCATTTGTAGTTAATGTTGCTTCTCCTTGAGGTAAGGACTGAGTTTTGCTTCTTTTTTATTTTTCAGATGTAGCCATGTCAGAACACTTTGTATTAAGATGCCTTCTTTATTTTATTCCATATTCCCTTAAGTATTACAGGCTACTTCTGGACCTCCTCTTTTAATATATTGTCTGTCTATCCATATACTTTTGCCATACTGTTTTAATGATTGAAGCTTCATAATTGTGTTATCTTCAATCACAATTATAACAGAAAGCAAGGTCCAGGTACATTAGGTTTTCAAGAGCAAGGTGGATGTCCTGGGTCCTTGAGCTGCAAATGTTTCTTTTTATATGACAGCCCTATCAATTCTTTACCCTTCGAAGTAGGTACCCCATTTTAAAGACACAGAAACTGAGGTTAAGTCAGTGACAGAAAACAAGCCCTTAACTGAAAATTCTGAATTTCACAGAGTTCAGGACTGTCCAACCAGGAATGCCCTGTTGAGAATGAGAAAGCTTGCTCAGAGCATGGATAGAGTTAGAAATTAATTCATAAGGAGAAGACAAAGATAATCATGAGATATCATTCAACTTCACTCAAACATCACTAGCTCCCAGCCTGAGTGAACAGGCTCACATGACCAAACTCAGTCCTGGTGAAAGAAGTAGCTCTTTCTGACTCCAGGAACTTAAGGTGGGCTGGAGGTGCAGTAATGAATGCATTAAGAGACAGAAGAATGGGGCCAGGCAGTCCTAGAGGGTGGCATTGGGCTGTAGGCATCCGGAGTAGGGCCTGGGCCAACAATTTTGAAGAAGGTGGCTTATTTGGGGAATTGGATCCATGGAGGATGGTGAGGGATTGGGATACTATAGGGGAAGTGAAAAGCACTGGAACAAGTGAGTTATGGAGACACTATCAGTGAAGAAAACTGAGGTTTTATCCAAGGAGATGTGTAGGGAATCCTCTAGAAAATACCACTTGAATATTTATAGAAGGAACTAGAAAAACCTCCACTCATGTCTTGATACAGGATGTCTCCACCATCCAGGAGACATTCACAGTCACCTCTAAGTCAATACTGCACCAAGGGTAAACATGCTGCTGTCTCCAGGACCTGTTTCTCCCTGCGTTTGAACCATGTGTGTGAGAATCACACCGTGTGACCTTGGGTATTGGCTGGTACTCCAGGAAACAAACACTGAGACAGACAGAACTATAAAAGTTCATTGGGAGAAACAACTGTAAAGATAAAGAGGGAGGAGGCAGCATTGAGCAGGCAACATGGTGATACAATACACAACATTTGGCAACTTATCAAATTTTATAAGAATCCTATCGAGTTATTCTCAGATCAGGGTCCTCTTCAACTTTCAAAATAGTTGTACTGTAAGGGAAAAAAGGGGATTTTTTTGTGATCTTATATATTCCTATCTGTATTTCTTCTTCTATAATATATCTCATGAACATCTTTTTGATGGATACTTCTGTGTATGGTTTCATCTGTGTGTCTGTATGTCCTAAAATATAGTTGTCTTAAGTTATCAGATAGAGATCTCAGAGTTAATTAGGTTCATTCTAATAAATATATTTTCTGTGTTTCTCTGGCAAGATCTGAATTTTAATAGTAGAGACAGGGACTTGACTTCTCTTTTAAACAGGGATTGGAAATCTCTGGATCTAAACGGTTACACCCTGAGGTTTAGTCAATCATCCTGATCCAAAGACCTTCATAAAACCAGGGAAGTTATCAACTTCCCTGGGTATATAATCGAGTGATTATATATTAACGGTTTTAGTGCAACAAGGAATTTAAGTGAAAGACAATCCCCTTATCCACACTGTGCCATCTGAGCTCTCCTGCAGAGCATGGACATCACATGGCCTCCATGCTCCTGCTCCTTCTGTCCTGCAAAGAGCCACCTTCCAAGTCCATCTAAATGAGTTCAACAAACTCTCATGTGGCACCTCCCCACTTCTTCCGTCTCTTCCATACTCTCCTGTTAAGTATTGGGAGATTCTCTCTCCCTCTTATACACTTTGTGCCCTTCACTGGTGCTACTATTACAGGTTATCACAAGCTCTGTTCCCCTTGGATCTGAGTGCATTACTCCTATAGTACACATGAAGTCCCTGAAGTCAGGAGCAGGTCTCATTTCTCACACAGCCAAGAATACAGCTGAGAGTCCCTAGGCATCTGTACATTTCAATTATCTTGCCTTTGTGAATAACTTCTTTCCTCGTCAACAAGAGATATCTGCTGCCCAGCTAATGATGGGAATATGATGCAGCCAATTGTGTGCCCTCTGAAATTCAATAAAAGTAAACATGTCCTCAGCTAGCTTTACCCTTGGATTTGCAAGCCCTTCAGTGACATCTGTGATATTGTTTCCTATTGACTCAATGATAATGAGATGAGCACACATTACAAGTCAGTTCATACCTCTCAGATCACCATAACAATTGTTTATGGGGGCAGTGAGCAAGGTCCCAGAATCCACCAGGGTGGTGGAGGTGATCCATGTCTCATGAAGGATGATGGAAGAGTATCTAAGTGGTGTGGTATGAAAGGTAATCCCTGGAAAGGAGAAAGAGGGGGCTCTCCTGAGTCTATCAACCTGCTGGAGATAAGGAAGCAACATTTTGGAAAATATCAATGAGATGAACAAACACACCTACACCAACACAAGCTGAGCCTCGTGGGGCAGGGTCAGTCCCCCCACCAGGATTCAAAGCAGCACCATCAGTGTCAAAAGTCTCCCTTCCCGGAACTGATTGACAGTTGGGAAGTGGTGAGAAATCACAGGGACAAATTGCTGTCACCACACACCACAGCCTGTGTTTGAAAATGTATGTAGGCTGAAGGCCTGTCCCAGGGAAGAGCAGAATCATAGCAGACTGATAAAGAAGCATATTCCTGACACTTGGATAACTGTGTCTATGTTCCACCATCACTCCTCAGCCCCATCACAGTTGTTCCTTTCTGCATATTAAGAACAGAGAAAACGAGAAGAAAGAGAAGTCCATTGGCTACACACCACAGCTACTTTTTCAAGACCTTTCTATAGGTCTTTCATGTCCCACCTCTAATTGTCAGAACCTCGAAAGGTAAGGGTGGCCATCCTGCTCTAAGTCAAAGATAGCAAAGGATACTAAAGGAAGGAGAAATTCTGTGGCAACGCAGTGTGCAGGAGGCAGAGCAGAGGTCAATTCCAACTTTGTCTGCCACCCCTCAGATTCCCCACCTCTTCCCCATGAAAAAGGGTTTTCTGCTTCCTGGAAGTGCTGTTGGAGACCAAGGATCTCTGAGGGAATGCAGATACTTGGAGTCCACAGGGTAACTAACTGGGATAGGGTTTTCTGACAGAAACAGCGTTACTATTAGAAGTTTGTTAAACATAGCTATAATATTTATCTTAAATCACAGGTCTTTCCAGTTTAAGTGCACTATGATGTTAAGGACAATTTTGTGCATGAAAGAATGTGGTGGAAACTTTAAATCACAGAAGTAAAACAAATGCGTTTGATATCAGGTAGAGAAGTCCTGTAACATAGGATCAGAAGGCTCACCAGCTGTAATTTCTGCAGAGGCCCCGAGGGAACCAGTCTCTGTGACCTTCATTTAAGGCTTCTATGGAATCTGGCTCTTTGGGTAATTAGAGACTTTCACAGCTAACGCTCTAGCTTCCAGTGTGCATTTTCTATTACAGGCTTCTAACCTGTGACAATTCAAAATATTTTATCATGAGACTTAGTGGGGGAGCTTCTGCATACACAGTCAACAACAGAGATGTGACATGATACATTTTGCAATTTCGATTGTCAAAGGTATTCAACATTCAACAAAGCACACAGAATAATGTTGAAGAGTGAATTTTCATATTTTTGATTTCTAAGGATTACAGCAGACGATCTATGGAAGTTAATCATGAAATGTATAGCAGAAAGAAAATAAATACCAATAAGAAACAAAACCTCCTATTTTTTTTTCAGAAAGACCAAACCAAATCTAAAATAAAAGTACTTAGGTACTACTGGTCCATGAGACTTAAGGCACTGGGGTTATGAGACATCTTCTCATGCTATTTCCAGAACCACCTCAATGAAAACCATCAGTACTCGACCCTAAGCATTCATAAGGTCTGGAGTTGTCATCAAGGATGAGGAGATGGGATTGAAGATGGCTGTAGTTCAGGGGAATTTTTGATTTTTAAAAAGCAAACACAAGAAAATTATATCACCAAACACACAAACCAGAGATGAGTACACAAGAGGCTGTAAGAAAAGATGGAAGTTTCTTGAAATTGTTGCAGTGAAAATGAACACAACATTCACCTTATTTCTCTCTGTGTTGTGATCTTGCTGCTGGTCCTTATGGGAATCCAATGAGGTCCTGAATCTGCTGAAGGTGGGAGAAGAGATTGGATCTCACTATAATTTGCACATTTTATGCAGAATAAGAAACCCTTCACGTCTCCTCCATGTCGCTCTCTCCCACACTTGGATCCTACACAAGAGGCACATGGTTTATCAGATACCTCAGATGAACCCTGAGCCCATGACCACTTTTCTTGATGATGATAATGCAGAGCCTGATTCTTGTGTTTTCTTAACTAACCCCCAAATAGTAGACTAATCAGAACCCAAACTACTTAGGAATCAACTCAAAATCAAGGGTTATCTGATTTAAAGTACATATCAAAGTATACAACTTATAGAATAACAATTAAAATAAGAACAGCTTTGGATGGGAAGAATATCAGCAAACCCTTGACTTGAATAGCACTGCTCCTTTTCTTCAAAATGTAGTAGTATTTTAAAAAATTCTCTTGATCTACATTTAATCTGCTTTCATGTAATACAATGGATTTAAAACATTTATGAATAGAAAATTATTAAAAGAGAGTAGTATATTAATTAGAAAAGGAAACAACTATAGGCATAAACTGCAAAATTTTAGACTTACACTTAAAAAGCTGAATAAAATTACATAGAAATTCATTTACTAATGGAGTATTATAGCTCACAATAAACAAAACAAAAAGAACAAACAGGTTCCAAAAAGAGTCAAAAATGGCTCCTTTTTAAAAAGAATTCTCATGGTACAATTTTCTTTTGAGTTGGAGTCTCACTATGTCACCCAGACTGGAGTGCAGTGGCAGGCTCATGGCCAATGCAGTCATGATCTCCTGGGCTCAGATAATCCTTCTGTCCCAGCCTTTCAAGTATCTGTAACTACAGGCATGCACCACCATGCCAGATTAATTTGTTTTTTGAATTAATTGTGGAGATGAAATATCACCAAGTTGCCCAGTCTCATCTCAAACACGTGGGCTCTGACAATCCTCTCACCTTGGCCTCCTAAAGTGCTGGGATTATAGGGGTGGGCCACCACACCCAACCTCAAGATCCAATATTGATTCACAAAGATATAGCAGTAAAAAGTCTTCTTTCATCAGACATACAGCTCCCAGTCTAAAATATTGTTAGTGTTACTCTTCTCAAATAAAATAAAAATGAAACCTTCAGTACTGACTCAAGGTAGGAAGGGGAGATGACCCATTTCTCTCTAGGTTTCTCTCTTCAAGTAGTAGTGACCTAGAGGTTGGGATGTGGCGAGGGT
Organism: Carlito syrichta; assembly: GCF_000164805.1. NCBI lineage: Eukaryota > Metazoa > Chordata > Mammalia > Primates > Tarsiidae > Carlito > Carlito syrichta. Next base: position 21,724 of record NW_007247592.1, read on the forward strand.
GTCCACATACAGTGGAGGGACTTGAGCATCACCATTCCCAGGAGACTGGCTGAGAACCATCTGACTGGAGCACTTGAAGGTGGCATCTTACCACCCAGTTACATACTAGTCTTTTATATAGTGCTTGGTACTGTTTCTGGGACACATGACAATCACCACTGGAACAAGAAGCAGAGTGTGTGTTTGTGCAGCAGAAGTTAACCTGCTGCCTCTGCAGGGAACTCATACCTCTGCATGGAAGTTTCTGTGTGTATGGGCTTGTTGGTTTCAGTTTCTGCATATTCTGTGCCTCTTGCAGCCTCTGTTTTTGAATTCTTTCCAGAGTTGAAGACCAAAAGAATGGACTTGAGTAAGAACTAAAACACCATTCGAGTCAAGCAAGAAGACAATAAAGACATAGCTATCCAGTCATGCACATAAGAAGTAGTAGTCCCAAACCTGAGTCTTGAGAGAACCTAAGGAAAGGCTCTGCTTTTGCATGGTGAGTGCCTCTGAAGACCCTGCTCTCTCACAGAACAATCAAAAACATTGGAGAGAATTTAAAATGCATAGTTGAATATACCAAATAGCTAGTATCATGTAAAGGAGCATGAAGCCAAGATGGAGAAGAAGAAAACTGAGGATCAAATTCATTCAGGAGTTGACACCAGTGTCCATGAGTTTCATTACCAAATTCCAAGAGAGACTACAGAGATGCAAACAAGCTGAGATGATTTACACAGATTTAGGGGCATCAATGGAAAATGCCTGGAGTTCATATTCTGTTAAAAAAGTTTCCCTTAATGTGGTCCACTGGTTTTAGTTGGGATGTAGAAGTTACACACTAGGAAAAAGATGGACAAATATATGAACTGACTTCTCTAGAGACTAACCCTGCAGTTAATGATGTCAATTGCTGACTGAATTAAGTATATGATCAGAGTAAACTCTTGTCTTTTTGCAGAAAGATAGCATCATACAAGGTCTCAATATTTTGCTAAATATTTTTCCTGGTGTCTTGCATTAAATAAAAATGTGGCAGGACACTACAAGTTGATTGGATCAAAATCTATAGGACTGTGAAAATGAATTCAGAGGTGATCCAGATATTGAAGTTAACAATACAGGTACAAGCATCTCCACTTTCCCAAGCAAAAGACAAAAATTTATGAAGGGAAAGAAAAACTGCAGATTACAGAAATCGAGTCAGGGTGGGAAAGCACAATATTTTACCACATAAATGAGCCACAAATATTGCAGAAATGATTCTAAAGAATATCCCAAGTGTCTTCATTTTTTGACGCATATTTTATACAAAAGTATTTGTATCACTGAACACATAACCATCATACTTTTCTAAACAGATTTCACAAAAACTGTCCTTTCTTCTTTTCAACATTTTGAATACATATTCGCTTGCAGCTTTCAGAGATCACAATATATCATCTTTGTCTTCCATGCTTTTTTATACTCTGCAATGGATAAAAAAAGTCATGTTCTCTGTTTTCAGTTAGATATGAAGCTTTGGTTTCGGCAAGGAAATTAAAAAGTGAGAATCATGAAGACTGAAAGTCCTTGCTTCACTTCCCAGGGCAAAGTTGTTTTAATGACAGTAGTACTTCTACCCTATAAACATCATACCTTCCAGGATGCAAGTTTTGGACCTCCAGTCCTTCAACTTTGTAGCCTCAGATGTTTCTTATACATCTCATGACTTTAAGACAGATTAGAGAAGAAACATTTAAGAAACAATGAATACACTGAAAAAAATATAAGCTTTACATTTAAACTATATGAACATTGTTATCATATTATGAATATTTTATCACAGGTAAAAATTTTATTTTTAAAATTGGAAAACCAAATAATTAGGTTCAGTTCTCTAAGTCATAAATTCCCTGGGAGTTCTTTTTCATTAGTTGTTTTTTCTTGATCTTCAGTGAGGCATTTTCCTTGGATCCATTCTTATCTTCAGATTCCCTTTTTTCATCCCTCAACACAGGTTTGTTAAGGCAAATTTGAACCTAACACACAATTTGACTTAATTCCAAGAATAAATCCACTTAGATATCATATGATTCAATCTTCAAAGACATGAATGATCTCTCCCTCATCAAAGCTAATGCATACAATGAAAATCCTTCAGAGAATGGAGGTGGTTTACTGACATTCCTGAAGTGTTCAATGGAATAAGTACTTTCAAGTTCTCTGTATAATTTTATTCTTCCAATATTTGCACAAATGATAGAAACAATTCAGAAGATGCTCCAGGTGATATGGTAAAAAGATGAAGTGTGTCTTATTAAACTCTTCCCCAAAATGTGGCAATTTGGCATGCTGAGTGCTTTGAATGAAAAATAGTTTCAAGACCTCAGAAATGAACCTCAGAACCAAGGTCTCTTTCTGACATTCCCACATTCTTTATCTCTTATCCTGTATCTGGAGTCACATAGAGGGTCTTTATCTCAAGTTTCCTGATCTAATTAAAAAAAGAAGATCCTTCAAAAAAAGTTTGTCATAAAACTCCCTCTCTAGGAATCTCATCAAATCTCAGGAAAGGAAAATCAATGGAGTACAGAGAACATTGAAAGTCATCCCCATGCCAAGACAGAATTGTCATTTATTCTTCTTAGGCCAGAATCAAAAAATTACCTGGGAGAGTTTATCTGTGTAAAACACAAGCTGTGTTCACAGTGCAGCTTTTCCCCTCACCTTCCTGCAATTGTTGTTACCTCCAGAGCTGAGAGGAACCAAACCCCAGGCCAACTGGTTTCTATGGGCTCATTTGTGTCCCCTAAAAATCATTGACTTTCCATTCTACATTGCCCACATCTCCATCAACCACTACCCCAGGAGAAGGGTGCTAGCTAAACCTCAAACATGTGGGATTGGAATCCCACATTTTGTATGGATTTGTGTTTAGGGATATCAAAACGTTTGTATACTTTTTTTCTTGCAAAGCTGTCTATTGTCAGTTTATTTCAGTAGTGAACTCTCATGCTGAAGAGGGGAAGCATACAACAGAATCAAAAATACTAACAATCCGAAAGAATTTTCTATTTTAGGGATAACACTTTATAAAATAGGTTTTTATAAAAAATACAAATAGAAATATCTTATTCTTATCAAAATATGTTTATTTTCTATAAAACAATCAAAAATCTATATAAATTTTGCAATGGAAATGGCAGATGTTTACAAAATTATGCTAATAAATCATTTATCTAATTTTATGTGTGAAACTCAATATTCATAATTAGTCTAGAACTAGGGGTTGTTTTTAAAGTCTCCTGAAAAGGCAACAAAGGCAAAGTCTGCACACTAACATATACTTCAATATCTCACCAGAAAGTTCCACAAAATCTTAAACAGAGTTGAATGTTTGCTGAATTAATAAACAGTTTGAACAAATCAGATCTTATATTTTGCCCCAGACTACTAAAACAACAGTTGTTGAAGTCAGAAAGGGAGTAGGAGGTGGCTAGAGAAAAGTCACAAGAAACAACACAAATGACAGCTGACATTTGAAGAAAAAACAAAGTGGTTCCTAAACCCAAAGACATCATGGAAATAGAATCCAGGCAGAAGCCTATTTGTACACCATGTAAAGAAACATTTTCTTGATCACTAAAATATATTTCCACCACTGAAAGGAGTAATTGGTGGTCAGAGGCTGAGGCCAGTCCCCCAAATTTGCCAAAATAGTGTAATATCATGGCTGCATCAAAGAGCCACCTATAATTGTATTATCATAAGAAAATGCACCCAGGATGGCTAACAGGTTATTATGGATATTCACTTTTCCTGACATCAAGCTTAAGATACAGTGAGTCTCCTTACCTTATTCACCTCCATCCCTAAGGCAGAAGCAACTGGAAAAAGCAATGAGTTTATCAATTACTTAATCTTTAGGATTTCTTTCTAAAAGAAACAATTTATAACTTGCAGTATTCTCTTGCCAAATAAGAAGAGTCTTTAAATATTCATGGAAAATGATTATTATTATTATGGAAATTTATGCATGAATTTCATCTTTTTGGCAAGAAAATGAACTCATTGTAACTAGTTATAACATGTCTGAATAGGATCTAGTTTAAGGCATTAGAAAAAGACATCAGATTGAAACCACTCCCTCATCAGATCATCATGAATTCTACTAAATATGAAGCAAGAACACCAAATTCATAGAAACACTTGGGTAGAAGAATAATAAATCATTGGCACCACATCACAGATCCAAGAAGTTAAGAGCAGAATAAAAAATTCTACACGGAGACACATAATATCCAATCTACAAAATTCTAAGACAAAGACAAAATCTTGGAAGAAGTTACAGAGAAAATGAAAATCTTACCTTTAGATTGACTGTAGTGGGAAACTACAGGGGGGAAGGGATGCAGGGAGGTGGGATTAACGGTAGTTGATATCTGCCTAGGAAAAGGGGGCACATCCCATCAACAAGAGTACCTGCACAGTGAATATTTGTATACCTAACATTTAATTGTACCCCACAATTATAAAATTGAAAAATACCTTACCTTTAGAATAAGATAGGAAAAAATGACATCAGACTTCTCACCAGAAGTGAAATAAAATGGAATGCTAAAACAAAGAATATCAGCCTAGAACTCTGTAGCCAGAAGAATTATGCTTTTAAAGTGAAAGAAAATGGAAACTGTCTCACACAAACATGAACTGAGGCATTGTGTCCCTGGGAAAACTGACTAGAGAGAAGACAAATAATATCAGTTAACAAACTTGACATACAAAATGAAAGAAAGAAGATTAGATTAAAAAAATTATGAAAGTAAGTGTGGTCCCAATAATAATAGCAATAAAGGGGGAAAAATAAAAAAAATTCATTTTCCAAAGTACTGAAAATAGACTGCTGAAATATACCCACACTTCCTGGGAAGAGGCGAAGTCTTATTTGAATGAGGACATAACATTTTAAAAAGTCTATTTGAAACTCAAGAAAAACATCTGAAAAAAGGCAAAGAGTAAAGAAGTGTAATAAGTATAACTGGCATGTAAAAAGACAAGAAGAGATGATATTCTACTAAAATCTCACTTAAAATCAGAAAACATAAAGCAAGAATAGAATATAAAACAAAAAAGCAAGGACAAAAATAGAAAATTAATACATGCAGGAGATATTAATTCAAACATACCAATAATCTCTTTAAATATAATTGATCTTGAGTTCCAGTAAGATGACAATGGCATAGGTGAACTTGTGTTATTCTCCGAATGTGAGTTCCCAAAAAGACGCTTACTTTTCTTCCCTCATTCCCCAGCCCACCAGCAGCCATACTGGTCCAAGGCCCTGGGACCTTTGGTCCCACACAGGGCCGGATATTGCAGCCCCCTGATTGTTCCACCATACGCGACTCTCACCTGCGTGGGAGTCTCGGGTCTCAGATCCCTCCCTGGTTACATCCTCTCTTGCCCAGTACTCAGCACCAAGCTGCCAGTCAATCACAGAGGCTCCTGGCACCCGCCCCTCAGAGACACTGGTCCCATTCCTGGCTGAAGAACTCTGTGGGGGGCCCAGGGTCACTCTTGCCACTCAGTGCCTGCCCGTTGGAGCTTTGGAGCTCTGGAACTCTGGGCCCACCCTGGGTTGAGGTACTCAGCACGTGGCACCAAGACTGGGGACCCAGACAAGTGAAGAGTATGGATGTACAAAAGATAATATGCCTCCACCATTCTCCAGGCAGAGATTCCCATTGCCCCGCCCACCTATCAACAACCCGCACCTTGGTTCCTAAGGTAACGTTGCTAAACAGGAGACAAAGATCCACCCCTACGCTGAATCAGACAAAAGCAACTCCCAGGCAGCCAAAACCAAACTGCAAGTAAATCTAGCAGCCTGCAATGAAAAACAAAGGGGAGAGGCCAGAGATCAGAACTGAAGTGACTTTAGTCTGATCTCTTATTTTGACTTATGATTTTATCATTTTGACTGTTTCTTTAGATCACCTATGTTGTTTCCCTTTTGACTTACACTGTCTCATGATTTTATTGGTCTGTCTCTGTGTAGCTATCAGTATTCTTTAGGGAATCTTTCTTACGTGGCTTTCTTCACTTCTCTCCGGCCTTGTCTCTCTTTCTCACCTGATAGTTGGTATGTATGTCTGTTTTCCCTCTAGCTCTTCTCTCTTTCTAACTTCCTATTGACCCCCTTCCTCCATTATTTTCCTCTTTTATATCCCCTTTTTAATCTAGGGACCAAGTCCACATACCACTGCACGGACAGATCGTAAGGCAGAGGGAAGTTGGTTCCAGTGTGCTCATAAACCTGATTGTGGATGCTAGAATCAGCATATACAGACTGAACCACATTTTCCCCTCAATTAAACCTCAAAACTGCAAAAATTACAGTGCACAGCCCATACTCCAACCTCAAAAGTGAACAAAGACAGAAGACCCTCATGAGGAAGAACAGGATATTGCAGAAGTGAAACAAAAGCAACCCCACCTTTCCTCAAAAACAGAATTAAAGAAGGGGAGGGAAAGAGGGAGAGAGAGAAAAATCTACACAAATGAATAAAAGCCAAAAGAAGAGTATTGGTCTCTCCCAGACCCCTGGGAGGGCAGACACCAAGAAAACTGACTTTGGAATGCAAACAATGAAGAGCCCCCAGAATGAAGGGTCTCAAATTATAAACGTAGATATCAAGACACTAATGGAGAGATTAAAAAGAATTGAGGAGATACAAGAAAAAACTAGGAAAGAGCTGATATCAGCAATAAAGAATACTGTGAATGAAATAAATAAACTGATAAGCATGGAAAGCAGAATTACCCA
>NW_007247592.1:28533-62884 GCF_000164805.1 Carlito syrichta
GAAAGAAAGAAGATTAGATTAAAAAAATTATGAAAGTAAGTGTGGTCCCAATAATAATAGCAATAAAGGGGGAAAAAATCAAAAAAATTCATTTTCCAGAGTACTGAAAATAGACTGCTGAAAGATACCCACACTTCCTGGGAAGAGGCGAAGTCTTATTTGAATGAGGACATAACTTATTTTAAAAAGTCTATTTGAAACTCAAGAAAAACATCTGAAAAAAGGCAAAGAGTAAAGAAGTGTAATAAGTATAACTTGCATGTGAAAAGACAAGAAGAGATGATATTCTACTAAAATCTCACTGAAAATCAGAAAACATAAAGCAAGAATAGAATATAAAACAAAAGCAAGGACAAAAAATAGAAAACTAATACATGCAGGAGATATTAATTCAAACATACCAATAATCTCTTTAAATATAATTGATCTTGAGTTCTAGTAAGATGGCAATGGCATAGGTGAACTTCTGTTATTCTCCGAATGTGAGTTCCCAAAAAGATGCTTACTTTTCTTCCCTCATTCCCCAGCCTGCCAGCAGCCATACTGGTCCAAGGCCCTGGGACTTTTGGTCCCACACAGGGCCGGATATTGCAGCCCCCTGATTGTTCCACCACACGCGACTTTCACCTGCATGGGAGTCTCGGGTCTCAGATCCCTCCCTGGCTGAGACTGAGACAGACACTGAGAAAACTGACTTTGATATGCAAACAATGAAGAGCCCCCAGAATGAAGGGTCTCAAACTATAAACGTAGATATCAAGACACTAATGGAGAGATTAAAAAGAATTGAGGATATACAAGAAAAAACTAGGAAGGAGCTGATATCAGCAATAAAGAATACTGTGAATGAAATAAATAACAAACTGGTAAGCATGGAAAGCAGAATTACCCAAGCAGAAGAAAGAATCTTAGAGCTTGAAGACCAAAATATAGAACTAACTCAAACTCTTAAAAACACGGACAATACGCTAAGAGAGAGAGAACAAAACCTTCAAGAGATTAGCAATTACTTCAAGAGATCGAACCTAAGAGAAATTGGCCTCTCTGAGGCAGAAAGAGAGACAGAGACCACACTAGAACAAACTTTCCATGAGATCATTCAAGAAAACTTCTCTTATCTAATCAGTGATGCAAAAATTCAAACACAAGAGATTCAGAGAATCCCTGCAATACAACAAATGAGAAGACCAACTCCTAGACACAATAATTTGCCTAAACAAAGTAGGCATAAAAGAAAAAAATTCTAAAGTCAACAAGAGAAAAAGGCCAGATCACCTATCATGGAAGACCAATTAGAATACCAGCAGATTTTTCTGCAGAAACGCTGCAGGCTAGGAGAGCTTGGAGCCCTATCTTCAAAGTCTTAAAAGATAAACAATTTCAACCAAGAATAACCTACCCAGCCAAGTGAAGCTTCATCAGTGAGGGAGAATAAAAATCTTTCCCAGATATCCAATGCCTAAGAACTTACGCTGTCAACAAACCTACCTCTACATGAAACACTTAAGAAAATACTAAACACAGAAGAAAAGGAAAAAAGAACAACGTTCTTCACAAGAGTACAGGAACAAGAATTAAATATACATGAACCAACACCAAAATCAAAAGAAAGACAAAAAAACCAAGTGGAAGAACAACAACTCTATAAGAACTCTATGATAGGAATGAACTCTTACATTTGAATAATTAGTCTGAATGTGAATGAACTAAACACACCACTGAAAAGACATGGAATGGCAAAATGGATAAAATATCACCAGGCAACAATATACTACCTTCAAGAGACCCATCTCACTAGAAAGGACATAAACAGACTCAAAGTAAGAGGATTGGAAACAAATTTTCAGGCGAATGGAACACAAAAGAAAGGAGGAGTCATGATCCTAATTTCAGACAAAATACCATTTAAGCTATCAAAAATTTAAAAAGATACAGAGGGACACTACATAATGATAAAAGGCTCACTCTATCAACAAGAAATATCTATCCTAAACATATATGCACCCAACATAGGTGCACCAACTTTCATAAAGCAACTTCTAGGAAAACAAAAGAAAGATATTGACTCTAACACCATCTTAATGGGGACTTTAATACCCCACTCGTAACGCTAGACAGATCATCAGGACAAAAAACCAGCAAGGAGATCCGGAATCTCAATGTGATTCTGGACCAAATGGACTTAACTGATACTTACCCAACCCTACATCTAAAGACCAGAGAATACACATTCTACTCATCACCGCATGGAACGTATTCTAAGATTGACCACATAATTGGCGATAAATCAAGCATAAGCAAATTTAAAAGATCAAAATTTTACCATGCACCTTCTAGGACCACAGTGGAATAAAAATAAACGTTAACAACAACAAGCTTCCGCCAAAGCTAAAAAGACATGCACAGTAAACAGCACGATGCTAAACAACTCCTGAGTCAATGATGAAATCAAAACAGAGATCAAAAGATACCTGGAAACAAATGAAAATGAAGAAACATCTTACCAAAATATCTGGGACGCCTTAAAAGCTATAGTAAGAGGGGAATTTATATCCCTGCAAACACACATGAAGAAAATGAAAGGAATACAAATTAAAAGCCTTACAAACCACCCAAGGAAGCTGGAAAAACAAGACAACAAAAACCCTAATTTCAGCAGAAGAATCCAGATCACCAAAATGAAAGCCCAAATCCAGGATATAGAAGACAAAAAGATAATAGAAAAAAATCAATGAAACAAAAAGCTGGTTCTTCTAAAGGATAAACAATATCGATGGTCCCCTAGCTAAACTGACCAAGAAAAAAAGAGAAAAAACTCAAATAAGCAAAATCAGAAACACAAAAGATGAAGTCACAACTGACCCTGAAGAAATACAAAAGATCATTAGAGACTACTACATACACTTGTATGGAAACAAACTTGAAAACCTTAAGGAAACAGAGGACTTTCTGACATACACAACATACCTAGGTTGGTACAAGAAGAAATTGAGAACCTAAATAGACCAATAACAATCAAGGAAATAGACTACATAATAAGAAAACTACCTACAAAAAAAAGCCCTGATCCAAATGGCTTTCCAGGAAAATTCTATAAGACATTTAAGTAGGAGCTGATACCAATCCTACTGAAGGTATTCCAGGCAATTGTGAAAGATGGAACTCTCCCCAAATCATTTTACGAAGCCAACATCATATTGATACCCAAGCCAGGTAAAGATCCAACAAAGAAAGAGAACTACAGGCCAAGATCTTTGATGAACATAGATGCTAAAATTCTCAACAAGTCCCTAGCAGACCGGATTCAATAATACATATCAAAAATCATCCATCATGACCAAGCAGGCTTCATACCTTGGATGCAAGACTGGTTCAACATTTGTAAAACCATAAATGTAATTAAATACATCAACCATTGTAAAAACAAAAACCACATGATCATATCATTAGATGCAGAAAAAGTTTTTGATAAAATCCAGCACCACTTCTTGATAAAAACCCTCAAACATCTAGGCATACAGGGAACATACCTCAAAATAGTAAAAGCCATCTATGTGAAACCCACAGCCAGCACACTCCTAAACGGACAAAAATTGCAACCATTTCCCCAGAATACTGGAACAAGACAAGGTTGCCCACTCCCACCCCTCCTCTTCAACATAGTATTGGTAGTCCTGGCTCGAGCAATCAGAGATGAGAAGGCAATCAGGGGTATCCAAATAGGAAAAGACATAGTCAAATTATCTCTCTTTGCAGACTATATGATTGTATGCCTTGAAAACCCAAGATAATCTATCAAAAACCTGCTTACACTGATAAAGGCCTTAGGCAAAATCTCAGGATACAAAATAAATGTGAAAAAGACAATTGCATTTCTTTACATCAATAATAAACAAACAGGAACCCAATTAAAAAACACAATTTCATTCACAATAGCCACAAAAAAATGAAATACCTTGGCATCTTCCTAACCAGAGACATGAAAGACCTTTACAATGAAAACTACAAAACACTGCTCAAAGTAATCAGAGATGACACAAACAATAGGAAAAATATCCAATGCTCATGGATTGAAAGAATCAACATTGTGAAGATATCCATCTTACCTAAGGCAATCTATAAATTCAATGCAATACCCATCAAATTACCAGCAACATTCTTCTCAGACCTAGAAAAAACAACACAGGAATTCATAAGGAAACACAAACGATCAAGAATAGCCAGAACAATCCTCAGCAAAAAAAAAACCAAGCAGGTGGTATCACATTACCAGACGTCAAACTTTATTATAAAGCTCCAATCCTCAAAACAACTTGGTATTGATATAGGAACAGGCATATAGATCAATGGAATATAATTGAGATTCCAGAAGCAAAACCTCAATTTCTCAACTAACTCATCTTCGACAAAGCCTCCACCACCTACCACTGGGGAGAGGAGAACCTATCCAGTAAATGATGCTGGGAAAACTGGCTGACCACATGCAGAAGATTGAAACAGCACCCCTATCTATACCCATACACAAAAATTAACTCCAAATGGATCAGAGACCCTAATGTAAAACCTCAAACCATAAGAACCTTAGAAAATGAAGGACATACCCTCATGGAAATTGGAACTGGTATCCAATTCATGAACAAAACCCGATACCCACAGGTCATAAGAGAGAAGATAGACAAGTGGGACCTTATTAAACAGACAAGCTTCTGGAAAGCCAAAGAAACCATCAAGAGAGCCTAGAGACAGCCTACAGACTGGGAAAAAGTATTTGCCAACACCAGGTCTGACAAAGGCTTAACATCTTGGATCTACAAGGAACTCAAACATGTTGAAAAGAAAAAAACAAACAACCCCATTATAAAATGGGTAAAAGATGTGAACAGACACTTCACAAAGGAAGACATCCGAGCAGCCAACAGACACATGAATAAATGTTCAACCTCAGTAATCATCAGGGAGATGCAAATCAAAACCACACTGAGATACCACCTAATTCCAGTCAGAATGACAATTGTCAACAACTCAAAAAATAACAGCTGCTGGAGAGGGTCTGGCCAAAAGGGAACAATTCTACACTGTTGGTGGGGAGTGTAAACTAGTGCAACCTCTGTGGAAAGCAGTTTGGCAATTCCTAAAAGCTCTAAATATCAATCTCCCATATGACCCCGCAATCCCCCTACTGGGAATATATACTGAAGAACTCAAATCACTCTATGCAAAAGATACCTCCACACGTATGTTTATCACAGCATTGTTCACAATAGCAAGAACCTGGAAGCAACCATGCTGCCCATCTAAAGAGGACTGGATTAAAAAATGTGGTACATATACACGATGGAATACTATGCATCCATAAAAAAGAACAAAATCATGAATTTTGCAGCAACCTGGATGGAACTAGAGTCTATAATAGTGAGTGACCTCTCTCAGAAACAAAGATCTGAGTATCACATGTTCTCACTCATATAATGGACATGGACATCCAATGTAATACTATAAGAAAATGACTGACAGTAGTGGGAAACTATGGGTGGAGGGAGTGGGGATTAACGGTAGTAAATATCTGTCTAGGGACGGGGAAACACTTCTTATCAACAAGGGTGCCTGAATGAAATGTATTTGTATACCTAACCCTTAACTGTACTCCACAATATCATAATAAAAAATATTGATAAAAATAAATATATGTATAATTGATCTAAACACAGCAATTTAACAACAGTGACTTGAAGTTAGATAATAAAACAAAACACAGCAATATGTTTGTTTGTTTGTTTTTGAGTTGGAGTCTCACTCTGTCACCCAGACCGAAGTGCAGTGGCCGCTCCCGGCCACCACAGCCTCGACCTGCTGGGCTCCAGCGATCCTTCCGCCTCAGTCTTCCAAGTAGCCGGAATTACAGGCATGCGCTATCACGCCCAGCTGATTTTTTTCGATTTATTGTAGAGATAAGGTCTCACTGCCCAGGTGTGTCTTGAACCCGCGGGCTCAGGCAATCCACTCACCTCAGCCTCCCAAAGGTGCAGGATTACAGGCTGAGCCACTGAGCCCGGCTAGCAATATGTTTGCAGAAAATCCACTTTTAACATAAAGACACAGATACATTAATAGTAAAAGAAGAGAGAAGAGACATACAGTGCTCACATTATTTTAAAGAGGTGGAACAGCTATTTTAACTTCACACAAAACACATTACAGAGAAAGGAAAAGTACCTGGAATCAATAGAAGTACAAAATTAATAGTGAAATGTTAATTATCCAAGAACATGTGGCAATCCCTAAAAAGTGAGCACCTAAAAACAGAACTTCAAAAATTAAAATTCCCTTCAAAATAGACACACAAAAACAAAATACCTCGGCATCTTTGTAGTCAGAGAAATGAAAGAACTTTACAATGAGAACTGAAAGATACTGCTCAAAGAAATCCAAGAAGACACAAACAAATGGAACACTAGTCCATGCTTGTAGATAGGTAGAATCAAGATTGCTAATATGTTCATCCTACCAAAGGCAATCTAGTGATTCAACACAATACCCATTGAATTACCAACATCATTCTACTCAGACCTGGAAATGACAATGCAGAATTTTTTTAAGGAAACATAAGCCACCATTAATAGCCAAAACAATTCTTAGGAAAAGGAACAAAGCAAGAGATAGTCACACTACCAGACTTCAATCTTTATTATAAGGCTACAAAAATCAAAACAGTCTTTTATTGGTACAAGAAAAGGCATATGGACCAATGGAATAGGATTGAAATTCCGGAAGAAAAACCTCAGCTTCTCAACCAGCTCATCTTGACAAAGTCTCCAAAAACCACCACTCCAACAACAACAACCACCGTTCAGTAGATGGTGCTGGGAAAGCTGACTGATCATATGTAGAAGATTGAAACAAGAACCCTACTTATCACCATATAAAAAAAGTCAACACTAAATGGATCTAAGACCCAACCACAACAACCTCCATCTATAAGAATTTTATAAAATACAGGAGACTTCCTTATGGAAACTGGAATTGGCAGCCAATTCCTGATCAAAATCCAAAGTGCCCATACCATAAGAGAAAAAATAGACAAGTGGAAGCTCAACAAACTGACAAGCTTCTGCAAAGCAAAATCACCCATCAAGAGAGCGGGGAGACAGCCCAAAGAATGGGAAAAATCATTTGCCAACTGTATATCAGACAAAGGCCTAAAATCTAACATCTAAGTGGAACTTGAACATGCTGAAAGGAAAACAAAAACAAAAAACAAAAAAAAACCAGCCCCACTAAAAAGTGGGCAAAAGAAATGACTAGACATTTCTCAAAGGAAGATATATGGGCAGTCAACAGACACATGAAAAATGCTCAGCCTCAGTAACCATCAGAGAAATACAAATCAAAACCACATTGAGATATTACCTAACCCCAGTGAGAATGGACATCAATAATAAACAACAACAGATGCTGGCAAGATGTGGAGAAAAGCAATTCTTCTACATTCCTGTTGAGAATGCAAACTAGTGCAACCTCTTTGGAAGACAGTGTGGTGATTTCTGGAAGAACTAGAAATTGAACTTCCATATGACCCAGGAATTCCCCTATTGGAATATACCCAGAGATCCTCAAATAATTCTATCAGAAAGACACCTGCACATGCATGTTTGTTGCAGTTCTAGTCACAATATCAAAAATATGGAACCAATCATGCTGCCCATTGAAAATGTACTGGGTAAAAAAGTGGTACATATGCACAATAGAATATTATGCAGCCATAAAGAAGGACAAATATATGGACTTCACAGCAATTTGGATGGATTTAGAGACCATCTTTCTCAGTGATCTATCACAGATACAAAGAACAGAATACCATATGTTCTCACCCATAAGCAAACCTTGAACAATTATCAAAATACTATCAGAAAGGGATTTGAAGTAGTGGGAAATTGCTGGGGAGCATGGGATTTGTATTTGAGGGAACCTGCTAGGGAAGGGCGGCGAATACCTCATCAACAAATGATATCTGCAAAATGAAGGTTTGTATACTTAATCCTGAATTGTACCCCACGTCTTTACAATAAAAAAGAAAACAAACAACGACAGAAAACAAAAGCACATGAGGCAAAAACTGATAGAACCGCAGGGAGAAATAGATGAATCCAAATTTATAGCTGGAAACTTCAAAGCCCTCTTCAGCCATTGACAGATCCGGCAGATAGAAAATCAGTAAGTAGAGAGTTGGCCTGAACTTGTCGATCAATTGCAATGTCTTCCATCTATAAATTTCAACCTACAACAGCAGATTACTCATTCTAATCCATCTCACATCAAATATTCAGCAAGACAGACCTTGTTCCAGGCTACAAAATAACCTTAATAAATAATAATGAAAACATAACACAGGAACCTTGTTCTTGGACCGCTAAGTCTGGAACTAAATAACACAAAGATAACAGGAAATACTAGCAATCCTCTGGACGGGTGTCACAGTGACTGAACCTTTTCCATAATTGGTGATCCAGTGACTAGTTCTCCTCTGTGATGGGGGTACCTGTGATCAGGCTTCCTCCATAACTATTGCCTCAGTGACCATTCCTTCTCTATCATGTGTGCCCCAGTCACTGACAAGTCTCTGTAATAGATGCCCAATAACTGGACCTCATCTGTGATGGGTACCCCAGTGACCAGTCTCCTTGGTGTTGGGTACAACAGTGGCTAGCCCTGCTTAGTGATTAGGGCCCCACTACCTGGCTAACATAGGTGAATTTTTCTCAGTGGCTGACTTTCTTTTGTTATGATTGCTCCAGTGAATGGGCCTCCACAACAAATGTTTCTCCAGTGACTGGTTCTTCTCTTTGTGGGTGCCCCAGTAACTGGGCCTCCTCTGTAATTGGGTCCCCAGTCAATGGTACTCATTCATAATGGTTACCCCTCAACTACCCCTCTTCTGTGATAGATGACCCCCTTATCTGACTTCCTCCATAATAGGTAGCAGATTCCTGGCCCTCCTTTGTGAATGGTGTCCCTGTGCCTAGGTCTCCTCCATCAGGTGTACCTCAGTGACTGGGTTTCTACTGTGATTGGTGCCCAAGTGACTGGACTTCACACATGATGGATGTCTGAGTACCTAGACCTCTTATTTGATGCACATCACCTGATTGGGCCTTCTCCACACTGGGTGTCCCAATGACTGGTCCTTTTTTGTGATCGGTGACCAAATAACTGTCCATCTTCTGTAATGGCGTCATAGTGACTAGCTATCTTTTGATATGGTTGCCCAAGTTTCTGGGCCTCCTCTAAAATGGGTGCCTCAGTGACTGGTCCTAATCTCTGATGGGTGTCCCAGTGTCTAGGTATCCTCCAAAGTGGGTGCTCTATTGATGGGCCTCCTCTGAGACTGGTACTTCACATACTGGCCCTCCTCCAAATTGAGTACCCCAGTGACTACTCCTCTTATTAGATGGGTGTTACAGTAAATCGACCTCCTCCATAATTTGTATCCCAGTGACTAGCCCTACTCTGTAATGGGTGCCCCAGTGACTGGCTTTCCTCTATTTTGAGTGTCTTAGTGACTGATTATATTATGTGATAAATGCCCCTGCTACTGTGTCTCCTTTATATTGGGTTTCCCAGTGACTGCTCCTCCTCTGTGATGGGTACCACACTGAATTTGCCTCCATTGTGATGGCAGTGCCAGTTACAGGCTCTACTCTTAGATTGGAACCATAGTGAATGAGCCTTTCTTAATAGGTGTCTCAGTGACTGGCCCTCCACTGTGATGGATGCTTTTGTGACTTTTGGTCATCTGTGATGTGTGCATCAGTGACAGGCTCTCCTTTGTGATGGGTGCCCCAGTGACTGTCTGTCTTTGATGCCTGTCTCAGTGATTACTTCTCCTCTCAAATAGTTGCCCCAGTAAGTAGGCTTCTATGATGAGTGTTCAAGTGACTGACGTTAACTATATGTGCACCTGTCACTAGCATGACTCTGAGAGGTACCACAGTCTCTGGTCCTCCTCTATTATTGGTGTCCCAGTGACTAATCCTAATCCATTATGGACACCCTAGTGACTATTCTTACATTGTGATGTGTGCCCCAATGTCTGTCTTTTTCCTGTGATTGGTGTCTCGGTGATTGGCTCTTCTTTGTGATGATTTCCCCTTTGACTGGGCCTCCTCCATAATGGTTGGCACAGTGACTGGCCCTCCTGTAGTGTGGGTTCCCCAGTGACAGGTCATCCTGTTTGATTTGGGTCCCAGTGACTAACCCTCCTCTGTGATGGGTGCCCCACTTACCTGGGCTCTTCAATAATGGTGCTTTAGTTACTAGCCTTCCTTTTTGATTGCTGTTCCTTTGACAGACTATCCTGTGTGCTGTGTGCTCCAGTGTCTGACCCTCCTCTGTAAGGGGAATGTCCTTCTCTGACCCTTCTCCTGAATTGGTGCTTCTGTAATTGGCCCTTCTCTGTGATGGACTCCTTAGTAACAAGATCTCTTCGGTGATGGGTGTCCCAGTGTTAGGTCACACTCCCAATGGGGCCTCCAGAATGTTAGGTGAGTCCCACCTAGGTGTAGGTGTCTGGTGTGCCTCCTAGTGCAAGAGAAAGTTTAAAATAATTACACAGAAGTTTGATTTGAAATATAGTTTATTCATATATACTCATTAATATGTATATATATCCTCTTTTTCCCTAAATGAGAACATATTATAAGGGTTATTTTGTTCTTTGATGTTCTCATTTAATAGTAATTACTGGAGACTTTTCATATCAGCACACATAGATCTACTTCTCTCTTTTTAACAGTCCCACAACATTTAATTTTATGGACATTTTGTAATTTATTTATATTCCCAAAAGGATGGATTTGTTGGTTGTTGTTTTTGCTAGGAATTCTGGAGAATGAAGATAGATTTCTGGGGTTTGGGTGGGATCATTCTTTTTTTATCATGATGATATAGTTTTTATTTTAGATTCAGGGTGTACCTATGCCTTTTTGTTACATGGACATATTGGGGAAAAACACTCTTAATGTATAATCTCTCAATTAAAATATTTCATTTGTATTATTTTCATGACAATAAAAGAATGATGTAAACAAATATAGTTTATTTAGAAAGCAAATTAGAGAGAGGGAGAGAAAGAGGGGATTCAACTTCTCAAGGCATGGGAGGGAACCAAAGTCATACTACATGGCGATGGCCATAGATCAAAAAGCACATGACCACACCAGAGTATAGTAAGGCAGTGTTCTCTAGCTGCTGGTGGTTATTGCTTTTTATCCTTCCATTTGATGGTGGAATGTCATTAAGATGATTGTGTGATTGTCTACTCCACGTCATCACACAGGAGCAGGTAAGTGCAGCTACTGATGTCAAATGATGGACAACAGACAGTTGGGTTAGTTATTCACATAACTGCTGCCATGGCGGTGAGGTAAACCTGTGTCATGAAGGTGAGGAGGGGCTGATCAAGTTAATGTGAATCTTATGGGTGGAAGCAAACACTTGGAATAGTAAAATTAATTAGTAAAACACAAGCTCAGTAGGGGTATAGTAAAACAATTATCAACAACTACCAGCCGGGTTTGGTGGCTCAGCCTGTATTCCCCCGCCTTTGGGAGGCTGAGGTGAGTGGATTGCCTGAGCCTGCGGGTTCGAGACCCGCCTGGGCAGCGAGACCTCATCTCTACAATAAATCAAAAAATCAGCCGGGCGTGGTAGCGCATGCCCGTAATTCCGGCTACTTGGAAGGCTGAGGCAAAAGGATCGCTGGAGCCCAGCAGGTCGAGGCTGCGGTGGCCAGGAGCAGCCACTGCACTCCAGTCTGGGCGACAGAGTGAGACTCCAACTAACAAAAAAAAAAATTAAATAAATAAATAAATAAATAAATAAATAAACAACTACCAATAGGAAATTGATTTTGTCCTGGCCCTCCTCTGTGTTGGTTGCCTGAGTGACTGAACCTCATCTGCAATGTATGCCACAGTGAATGGATCTCCTCTGTCATGTTTAACCCAGTGACTGACCCTCCTATCTGATGGGTATCCCAGAGAGTAGTCTTCTTCCTTGATGGGTGCCACAGTGAATGATTATCCTCTATAATCTGTGCCCCAGTAATTGGTACTCCTCTGTGATGGAGGCCCCTGTGAATGGCCCTCCTCTGTTATCAGTGACTCAGTAACTGGCCCTCATCCATAATGGATGCCCTGGTGACAAAACCGTCTCTGTGATTAGTGCACTGTTGTCTGGCTGTCTGCTGTGATGGGAATTCCAGTGAAGGGCTCTCCTCCAATGGCTGTATCAGTGAATGGACCTCCTCCATAATGAATACCTCATTGATGGACCCTGCTGTATAAAATGTTCCCAGTGGTGCACTCCTCTGTAATGGGTGTCCCAATGCCTGGATTTCCTCTATTATTGGTGCCCTGTGATTGACACTCCTCCATAATAGCTGCCCCAGTGATTAGCTTTACTCTGTGATTGGTGTCCTGCTTACTGGGCCTCCTTAGTATTTAGTTAATAGCCATCCTTTGTGATTAATGCCCCCATGACTGACCCTCCTGCATGATGAATGCCCCAGAGATTTGTCCTCAGTGATCTGTGTCCTAGAGATTTATTCTTTTCCACGATCGGTACCCTAGTTAATGGACCTCCTTTGTGATTGTAGCAACAATAACAAATCAACTTCTGTGAAAGTTGACCCCATGACTAACCTTCCTCTATGATGTATGTTTTGGTGTCTAGCCATCCTCTGTGTTGAATGCCACTGTTACTTGCCTTCATCTATGATGGCTGTCCCAGTGACAAGCTGTCCTCCATAATTGGTACCTCAATTAGTTGCCCACCTCTGATGAGTGGCTAGTGACTGGCATTCCTCCAAAATGGGTGTCCCAGTGACTACTTTTCTTGTGATGTGTGACCCAGTGCCTGGTCTTCCTCTGTGATCAATGCTCAAGTGATTAGGTTTCTTCAATATTGGTGCCCCAGCAACTGGTCATCCAGTATTATGGGTGCCCCGGTGACAAGACCTTCTCTGTGATTGTTGCCTAGGGACTGGCCTTCCTCCATAATGGTTGCTTCAGTGACTAGCCCTCTTCTGGGATGGGTATCCCACTTACAGATCCTCCTTCATACCAGGTGCCCCATGGTCTGTCCATCTTTTGTCCAAGTGACTGGGCCTCATCCATAATGTGTGCCCCTGTAACTGTGTCTCCTCTGTGATTGGTGCGCAAGTCTGTCTCTTCTCCATAATGATTCTCCAATGACTAACAATCTTCTGTGATTAGTGTCCCATTTACTGTGTCTCCTGAATATTGGATTTCCTAGTGGCTGGCCCTAGTTTGTGATTGGTTAAGCAATGAATTGGCCTCTTCTGTAATGGGTGTCCCATGGACTGGGCCTCCCCTGGGACTGATCATCATATATGATGGGTGCTTCAGCGAATACGCCTCCGTTGTGATGGGTGTCACAGTGACTCAACCTTCTCCATAATGGGTGCACTACTGACTGAGTGAAATAGGGTGATCCATTGATTAGTTATTCTTTTTCATGGGTGTTCTAGTAACTGAACCTCCTCCTTAATTGTTGTCCCAGTGAATTGTTTTCCTCTGTGATTGGTGAGTGAGTGACTGGCTTTCCAGTTTGAGAGATGCTACAATTACTGGGCCTTCTTTACAGTGGTGTCCCAGTGACTAGTCCTTCTTTTTGATGAATGCCTCAGTGACTGGTCTTCCTTTGTGAAAACTGCCTTACTGTCTGATACTCCTATATGCTGGATACCAGATAGATTCTGTCACCTCTGTAATGGCTACCCAAGTTATTGGCTCTCCTCTTTGTTAGATGCCCCAAAGACTAAGTCCCTCTTAATGGGTACCCCAGTGACTGACCCTACACTGAGATGGGTGCCTTAGTGTCTGTCCCTCATATGTAATGTGTGCCTTAGTGACTTACTTACCTCTGTGGTGGGTACACCAATGACTTGTTCTCTTCTGTGATTGTTGACACAGTGACTTGTTCTCCTATTTGATGGCTACTCAGTGAGTAGACTTCTTCTGTGATGGGTGCCACAGTGACCTGCCCTTCTTCATGATATGTGTCCTAGTGACTGGTACTCATCTGTGTTTGGTGCACTAGTGACTGGCCTGCACCTGTGATGGGTGTCCCAGTGACTGGGCATCTTCTGTGACTTGTGCCCCAATGACTGGTGCCCATCAATAATGGTTCCCCAGTGACTAGATCTTCTCTGTGATGAATTTTCCAGTCAATGGACCTCCCCACTAAAGTGACTAACCCTCCTTTGGGATGTGTGTTCCTGTGACTGGTTCTCCATTTTGATGGGTGCCCCAGTGCTTAGCCTTCCTCTGCAATGTGTTTCCCAGTGACTGACTCGCCTTTGTAATAGTTGTCCCAGTGACTGGTCTTCCTCTATAATGGGTGCACCTGTGACGTTTCCTCTGTAAAAAATACCCCGGTGACTAATCCTCCTTTGTTTACTTCATTTTTGATGGCTTTTTCAGTTACTAGCTCTCTTTTATAATTGGTATCCCATTGAATGCACCCCTCCTAATGGGTGCTGCAGTGACTGGCTGTCTTCTGTAATGAGTGCACCCGTGACTGGCTTTTTTTGGGGGGGGAATGGGTGCTCCAATGATTGGTTTTCTTCTCTAATGATTGTCTCAGTGACACGCTCTCCTCTCTGATGGGTACCCTAGTAACTGACCCTCCTTTGTGATAAGGACCCCAGTAACTGGCCCTTTCTTGTGATTGGTGTAAGATGATGGGCCCTTATCCATAATGGATGTCCTAGTGATTATCCTTCCTCAGTGATCGGTGCTTCAGTGACAGGACCTCCTCCATAATGGGTGTCCCAGGGACAAACCCTCCTCAATTATGGGTTCCCTAGAGATTAGGCCTACTCTATAATTGGTGCCTCAGTCACTGGTGCTTATCCATAATTGTCCTAATGACAAGTCCTCTTTTTAATGAGTATCCCATTCACTGGGTCTCAGGAATATTTGGTACCTCAGTGACTAGCATTCCTTTATCATGGGTGATCCCATGACTTACCCTCCTATGTGATGGATTCCCGAGTGACTGACTATCCTCTGTAATGGGAGTACAAGTGACTGGTCCTGCTTCATGAGTATTTCTCCAGTGACTGGTCCTCCTCTGTGGTGTGTGCCACATTGATAAGCATTATTCACTGATGGGTGTCCTAGTGATAGGCTCTTCTCTGTGATGCATGACCTTGTGACTGACCCTCCTCTTTGATTGGTGTCACAGTGACTGGCTCTCTTCTGTAATGAATGCACCACTGATTAACCTTCTATCATGGCTGATCCAGTGACTGGCCCTGATTCATAATGGAAGCCTCAGTGACTGACTCTCCTATGTGATTTGAGTTCCAGTGACTGGGCTCCTCTCTGATGTGAGGCCCAGTGACTGGACCTCCTCCATAATGGGAACCCTTGACTAGCACACCTCTGCAGTTGTAGTTCCAGTGACGAGCCCTTATCCAAATTGGTTGTCCCACTGATGCACCTTACTCTGTGACAGGTGCCATAGTAACTGGTTCTTCTTTTGATGGAATTCCCAGTGATTGACCCTTCACCTTAATAGGCTCTCTGGTTACTGGATCTTCTCTGTGATTTGTGCCTTAAAGTCTAACCCTTCTCTGTACAGAGACAGATGTACAGAAACAAATGTACCCAGCTCTGTGACATTTGCCTCAGTTATCTGACATCTTATGGGTGTCCCAGTAAATGGGCTTCCTCTGTGATAGATGCCCAGTAACTTGTCCTCTTCTGGAATGGGTGCCTCAGTGACAGTTCTGCCTCTATGATAGGTGTATAAATGACTGTACCTTTTCTGTGTAGGTGCAACAGTGATGATCCATGCTCTGTGATAATTACCACATTGACTTTGTCTTCCTTGTGATGGCTGCCCAAGTTACTGGGCCTCCCCTCTGTTCAAATCCCCAGTGATTGAGTCCTCCTAATGGGAGCCCCAACCAATAGGCCTCCTCTATAATTAGTGACTGTGTTACTGGGCCTTATTTGTGATTCGTGCTTCAGTGACTGGCTCTCCTTTATCATGGGTGTCCCAGTGTCTAAATGTTTCTGTGATGTGTACCCAATAACTGGCTCTCCTCTATGATGATTTTCCCAGTGACTGGCTCTCTTCTCTGATAGGTTGATGTGACTGTCCTTCCTCTTTAATGGGAGTTCCAGTAACTGACCATTTTTCATAATTGGTACCCCAGTGAGTGGTCCTCTGTGATGGGTGCCAGAGCTATGTCCTCTTCCACGATGGGTGTCTCAGTGACTAGCCTTCATTCGTTATGCATGCCTTTGTTACTGAACCTTCTCTGGTGGTAAGTGCAACCATGACTGGCCCTGGTTTGGGATGGGTGCCCCAGTGACTACCCCTTCTCTGTGAAGCATTCCTAGAACCTGGCACTAATGTGTGATGAGTGGCCAAAGACTGGTCTCATCTCTGATGGTTGTCCCAGTGACTAGCAGACCTCCATAAGTGGTGCCTCAGTGACTCTCCCACCTCTGATGGGTCACGAGTTACACTCTCTGGTTCAAAATGTGTGCACTATTGACTGTTCATCCCTTATGAGAGGTAAATCAGTGACTGCCTTTCCTCTTTGATCAATGAGTCAGTGATCAGACTACATTATACCAGTCTCAGTGACTGGTGCTCTTCCATAATGGTTTCCCCAGTGACTAACCCTCCTCTGTGATTGGTTTTCCTATAGTGAGTGCCCCAGTGACTGACCCTCCTTTTGATAGTTATCCCAATGACATGGCTTCCCCCATAATATGTGTCCCAGTGACAAGTCCTCCTCTGATAGGTTCCCAAGTGAAAGGTCTTCAGTGTGTTGGGTGCCCCATTGACTAGCCCTATTTGTCATGGGTGTCACAGTGACTGTGCCTCCCCCATAATGTGTGCCTGAATGACTGAGACTCCTCTGTGATTGGTGTCCCAATGACTTTCCATCCTCTGGGTTGGGTGCCAAAATGGCTAGCCATATTCTTTCATGGGTGTCTTAATAACTGGGCCTCCTTTAAAATGGGTGCCTGTGACTAGACCTCCTCTGTGATAGATCCCAAGGTTTCTGTGCTTCCTCCATAATGAATGCCTCAGTGATGAATCCCTCACCTGTGATGGGTCTCCTAGTAAATGGATTTCCTCCGTATTGGATGCCCTGGTGGCTGAAACTTTTCTGTGATGTTTTCCTCAATTACTGGGAATCCTCTGTGATGGGTGCTGACTGATAAACTCTCTTCTAAGATGAATGTCCTAGTAACTGACCTCTTTCAATGGATGCCCTAGTGACTGGCCCTCCTCTGTTATGAGTGCTCCATTTTCTGGGCCTTTACCATGATGGGTGTCTCAATGGGTGGTCCTCTTGTGTGATGGGAATCTCAGTACCTGGACTCCTCCATAACAGATGTTCCAACCACTGGCCCTCCACTGCGTTTCGTGCCTCAGTGACTGGCTCTCCTCCTATTTGGATAACTAGTGACTAGGCCTCCTCTGTGATGGATGTTGCAGTAACTGGTTCTCCTCTCCGATGGATGCCCCAATGACTTCCTCTCCTCTGTGACTGATGCTGGATATCCTCTATAATGGGTGATCCAATGACTCGACATCCTCTGTGAAAAATATCCTGGTGACTTATTCTTCTCTGTGATGGGTTCCACACTGATATTACCTCCTCTGTGATGGCAACCCCAGTTACTGGCCTCCTCTCTGATTGGAACCCCATTGACTGAGCTCTTTCTTTCTTTCTTTCTTTCTTTCTTTCTTTCTTTCTTTCTTTCTTTCTTTCTTTCTTTCTTTCTTTCTTTCTTTCTTTCTTTCTTTTTTGAGTTGGACTCTCACTCTATCGCCCAGACTGGAGTGCAGTGGCCGCTCTGGGCCACTGCATCCTTGTCCCACTGGGCTCTGGCGATCCTTCCACCTCAGCCTTGACTGACTTCTTTCTAATGGAGAGACTTTGGCCTCCTCTGTGATGGGTGCCTCAGTTGCTGGTCCACCCCTATGGCATGTGCTTCCTTGACTTACGCTCCTTTGAGGTGGATATTCCAGTGACTGGCTCTTCTGTGTGATAGGTGCTCCAGTGACTGTATCTCTTCAATGATTTTTGTCTCAGTGTCTGGCTTTTCTATCTGAGGGATGTCCTAGTGAGTAGCCTTCTTCCATGATGGGTAGCCCACTGACTGGACCTAGCCTTCCTCTGTGATCTGTTCTCCAGCGACAGGACTTCCACCATAATGGATGCCCTAGTGTGGCATTGGGTGTCACATTTTCTCATTGTACTTTGTGATTGGTGTAGCAGTGACAGGCTCTCCTCTGTGATGATTTCCTCTGTGAATGAACCTGTCAATAATGGGTTCCCCATAGACTGGCCTTCCTCAATTATGCGTGACTAGGCCTCCTCTTTGATTGATACCCCAATGACTGGCACTCCTCCATAATGGTTGCCCCAGTGATTAGCCCACCTTTTTGATGGATGTCCCACTTACTGGGTTTCTGCAATTATAGTTGACTTAGTGACTACCACTCAACTTTGTTGGCTTATTTTTTGACGCGTTATCCAGTGTGATGGGTGTGCCAGTGATTGACCCTTCTTTGTAATGGGTGTCATAGTGACTGACTCTTCTCCATGATTGGTGGTCCAGTGATTGGTCCTCCCTTTTGAAGGGTATTACAGTGACAAGCCCTCTTCTGTAATGGTTGTCCCAGTTTCTGACTTCTCGGTGATTTGTGCCCCTATGACTGACCCTCCTACATATTTGGTGCCCTGTTAATTATCTCTTCTTGTGATGAGTGTCCCAGTAACTTGTGCTTTTCCATAGTTTATGCCCCACTGACAAACCCTCCTTTGTTATGGGTGCCCCAGTGACTGGCCCTCCACTGTGAAGGGTTACTCTATAACTGTCCTGCCTCTGTGATGGATGTTCTAGTTACTGATCTACCTAAGTTATGGATGTCCAAGTGACTGACTGTCCTCTGTCATGGGTGTCCCAGTGTCAATTATTCCTCTGTGATCTTGCCCTGTGTCTGGTCCTCCTGTGATGGTGATCTCTTACTGGGCTTCCTCTATCATTGGTAATCCAGTGACAGACCGTCATCTGTATGAGTTCCCAAGTGACTGGACCTCTTTCGTGATTGGTGCCCTGGTGACTGTCTATCCATAATGTTTGCCCCAGTGACTAGCCTTCATTTGTGATTCGAGTTCCAATTACAAGCCTTACCCCATAATGGGTGCTTCAGTAGTTAGCTCTCCTTTTTTATTGCTGTCCTCATGACTGACCTTCTTGTGTGATGGGTGTCCAGTGACTTGCTCTACTACTGGCCATCCCACTGTCTGGCCACTCTTCGTGAGTGGTGTCCCAGTGACTGCCCCTTCTCTGTGATGGGCACACAGTTACACGCCCTCTTCTGTGATGGGTGTCAGAATGGATTAGCCCTCTTGAGTAAAGTGTTCCTTTATGATTTGTCCTACTCTGTGATGGGTATCACAGTGAATGGTCCTTCTCGGTTATGGGTGCCATAGTGTCTGAATCTCTTGTGTGGTGAGTGCCCCAGTGACTACCCCTCCTCCAACACAGATGCCCCATGATTACCCCACCTCTGTGATGGATGGATCAGTGACTAGCCATCCTGCAAAATTGTTGCCTCAGTGACTAATCCTCCTCTGTGATGAGTGTTTCATTTACTAGTCCTCCTACATAATGAATACCCCAGGGACTTGGCTTCCCTTGTGATGGGTATACCAGAGACAGGTCTCTCTCTATAATATGTGTTTATACACCTGCTTTATGACTGGTACCTTAGTGACTGGCCTTCATATATGATGACTGCCCCAGTGACTTACCCTCCTATGTGATGGGAGTCCCAGTGACTGGGCCTCCTCCATGATGGGTATCCCACTGAATCAATCTCCTTCATGATTGGTGCCTCAATGACTGGTCATTCTCTGTGATGTTTGCTGCTTTGACAGACATCTTCTATGATGAGTGTCCTATGAACTAGGACTCCTCCAAAATGGGTGTCCCAGTGACTAGTTCTCCTCTGTGATGTGAGCTCCAGTGACTATTCCTCCTCTGCGATGGGTGTTCCAGTCACTGGGGCTCCTCCATAATAGGTGATCAATATAATGGGTGTCCACTTTTGATTTGTTCCTTAGTGACTGACTATTTTCCAAATTGGGTCTCCTAGTGACCTCCTTTATGATAAACTTTCCAGTACTTTGTCTCTTGCATAATTTTTGCCACAGTGACAGACCCTCCATTGTGATTGGTGCACCAGTGATTGGAACTCTTCTTGGATGGGTGTCACAGTGACTTGCTTTCCTCTGTGATAAATGCTTCAGTTTACAGGCTACCTCTATAATGGTTGCCCCAATGACAGTGCCATTCTCTGTGGAAAATGCCCCCATGACCAATACTCTTCTGTGATGGGTAGAACAATAATTTTGCCTCTTCTGTGATTGCTATACTCGTCACTGTTCTTCCTCTTTGATTGGAGTTTTATAGACTGAGTCCTTCTTAGTGGGTGCCCCAGTCACTGGTTCTCCTCTGTGGTGGGTGTCTCAGTGACTGGTCCTCTGCCATAATGGGTGCCACTGTGACTACACTTCCTCTATTTTGGGTACTCTGGTGTGTGGGCTCCTCTGTTAGTGGTGCCCCAGTGACTGATGCTCATCTATAATGGTTTTCATAGTTATTAGCCCAAGTCTGTGATGGGTGTCCCACTTTCTGATCCATATCCATAATGATGCCCCAGTGAATGCCCCTTTTTTGTGATGGGTGCCTAATGACTGCCTTCCTGTGTGATGGGTGACCCAGTAACTGGCACTTATCTGTGATTGTTGCTCCAGTGACTATTGGCTAGTCACTGTGGTAACAATTATGCAAGAGGCCAGGTACTAGTATGCTCATCATATAGAACTAGCCCACCTCTGTGACTGGTGACCAGTGTTTAGCCAAACCCCCAAATGAGTACCCCCAATGACTTGCCCGTTTCTGTGATATGTGTCCCAGTGACTGGCCTGTGATTAGTGCCCCAGTGACTGGTCCTTCTCCATATTGATGACACAGTGATTGGTCCCCATCAATTATGGGTGCCCCAGTGACTCTGCTTCCTCTGTGATTGATTCCCAATGACTGACACTCTTCATAATGGTCTCCTCAGTGACTAACTCTCTTATTGTTTTCTCATTTAAAATGCCCAATCTATAATGAGTGCCCTGTGATTGGCTGTCCTATGTGATGGCTGATACAGTGACTGGGCCCCTTCCATAATATAAGTTCCATTATATAGTCTTCTGTGCTGGTTTCCTAATGACTGCCCTTCACATATGATAAATGTTACAGTTACTGGCCCTTCTCTGTAATGATGTCCCATTAATTTGGCTTCCTGCCTAATTGGTGTCAGAGTGACTATCCCTCCTCTGTGAGGAGTACACCAGTCACGTATTGTCTTCTGAAATGGGTGTCCCAGTGATTGGCCCTCCTCTGTGATGGATGTCACAGTGGGTCTCTATAATGTGTGCTACAGCAGATGGCCCTCCTCTGTGAAAAATGACCCAGTGACTGCTCCTCCTCTGTGACGTTATCATGTGGAATTTGCCTTTTCTGTGATTGCTGCCTATGTTTTTGGCCTTCCTCTGTTATTCAATTTCCGTTAACTGAGTTTCTTCTAATGGGTGACCCAGTAATTTGCCCTCCACCATAGTGGTTGCCCAAGCGATTAGTCCTCTGTGTCCCACTTGCAAATCATTCTCAAGAACTGGTGACTTAGTGACTGGCCCTTCTGTGTGACGTGTGTCCCAATGACTGGGCCTCTTCCATAATATAAACACCAAGACTAGACTGCTCTAATTGGAGTCATAGTGACTGGTCCTACTTGATAATGTGGGCCCCAGTGACTAGGTTTCTTCTGTGATTGGTGCCTCAACGACTGGCAATCCTTTGTGATTGGTTCTGCAGTGACAAGCTATCTTCGGTGTTAGGTGACCTCATAGCTTGCCCTCTTCCAAAATGGGTACTCCAGTAACTGGTCCAAGTCTGTAATTTGTGCTCAGTGACTGAGCTATCTCCATAATAGGTGTTTCATTGATTGAACTCCAGTGTGCACTGCAGGGACCCCAGTGCCTGGCCCTCCTCCAAACTATGTATGCCTATGCCAGGTCGACCTCTGTGATTGGTAGCCCAGTGACATGCACTCTGCTGCTCTGGGGCCCCAAGTGACAATTCTGCTTCTGTGATAGCTGACACAATGTGTTGGAGTACTGGCTCTGACCTAGGAGGGAGGATTAGGACCGCAACAGAGAATCTGGACGGCGAGAAGAAACCACTTGGAGGCAGTTCTTCTGGGAACAGTCTGATCAAGACTGAAGCCAAATTTTATTCGGACTCCTTCCAACTTATATGCCATTTTCTATACCCTCCAGCAGTGTGATAATCACTTGCTGGGGGCGTACAAATTCCATGCATATCGTGCTTTACAAACTATGCATCACAAGACCATCACGAGATTTGCAAGTTACAAGCAAACAATTCGAACTCCATGATGCCTGTCGTGCTTCACAAAACTTACATTAAGGTCACAGGTGCACAATTTCAATACAGATTGTTCAAAGTGTTTTCCATAATGTTCAATAAGTCATTCATATTCTACTCTTTGTTCTAAACCCTGATTAATACAAAAAACTTTCTAAGTTAACTCTAGGTTCAATCCAAGTTCACTGACTCCTAATATTTTTTAACGATTAATATTATCAACTTAGCACTATACTATAATCTATAAGTTTACTTAAATGACTTAGTTATTCTGTTAACCTATTATGATTCAACATAGTGTCCTGTAATTCTATAACAATTAAAACTTATTTTTAAACTATAAAACCTAACCATGACTTAAGTGAATTTCCTATGTCTAAACTTTAACTTTTATATAATCTAATGATTGACCTTTAATACTATGCGATATCCTATTAAGCTAATACCTCATCATTAATTCTTTTATAAATCGTATAGTAACTATTATATTTGAATAATGTATCAAAAGGAAACAAGACAGCAAGCATAAATTTACTATAAAATGTAAATGCAACTATGAGTGTATATGTATATATTTTATCCTAACAAGTCTACTCTAAAAATCAAATAGTAGCTGTCACACTCTTGAACAAGGAAATGCATGGCCGCCATGACGGTGGCCATGGGCTGAAGCAAACAGAGTTTCGGTATTTAACAAAACAAAAGAAAACATTCTGCCTGGCTAGAGGCAGGGTGATAAAACTATTTAGTTTCTAATCTTAGCCCTAGGGGAGACTGCTTTTGGGAACAAGCGTTGATTAACCAGTCTACCAGGAAATAGAAGTTAAAAAATATCTAGAAAGAAGTAAAACTTAGAAGGGACAAGGTCATATAAAATAATTCTGCTGTGCAACTTTCCATCAGGTGTATAGATATTTACTTATAAGTTTTACTGCCATGTATGCACACTGGTCACTAATCACACGCCAATATTATAGGTATAACTGATATCTTATGTAAGAGGCGATCTTCCAGATGGGCCTTTACAGGCCTCAGCCATGTAGCTATAGATGCTGGCTCCCAACAACAATGACCTGCTCTTCTTGTGAGGTGTGCTTCTGTGCATGGGCATCTTCTGTTTGGCATCCCCAGTTACTGAGTTTCCTCTGTGAAGGGTGTCTTAAAGACTGTCCTTCCTCTGTGTTTCGTGTCTCATTGATTGTCCCTCCTCTGTGATGGTGCTCCAGTGCCTGACTCTTCTCTGTGATTATTACCCCAGTTAGTGGCCCTAAACTGTTTTGAGTACTCCAGTGACTGTCCTCCTCTCTGGTAGGTGCTCTAGTGACTGTCTCTCCAATGTTATGGGTGTCAGAGTAACTCCCCTCTTTTGTGATGGGTGCTCCAGTGACTGACTTTCCTCTCTAATGGGTAACCCAGTGACTGACTTTCCTCTGTGATTGATGTCCCAGTGACTGGCTCTATACTGTGATGGGTGCACAAGTTTTCAGCCTTTTTGTGTCATGCATACCCTGGTGATTGATCCTCTTCTGTAATGGTATTCACAGTGACCGGGCCTCCCTCAAAATATGTGTCCCTGTGACTAGTCCACCTCTGTGATGTGTGCTCCTGTGACTAGCCATCATCAAAACTTGATGCCACACAGTGGTTAACCCTACTCTGTTATGGGTGCTTAGCGACTGACTCTCCTCTTTGATGTGTGCTGCACTGATTGTTTTCTCTCTATAATGGATGCTGCAGTTACTAACTTTCCTATGTGATTGGTGCCTCAATGATAAGCCCTCTTCTGTGATGCGTGTCATGGCTATTGGTCCTCCTCTGTGTTGGGTGATTCTGTGACTATTCAACTCCGTTTATGGATGCTCTAGTGATGGGGTTGCTTCTGTGATGCATGTCCCAGCGACTTCACCTCCTCTGTGATGATAGTCACAGTTATTCAGTCTCCTCTGCTTTTATTGCCCCTGTGAATGATCCTCTCCTGTGAATAATGCCCCAGGTGGCCATGCTTGAAATGGTTGCTACAGGAACCTACCCACGTCTGGGATGGTTGTCCAAGTGATTATCCCTCCTCTGTTATGGTTGCCTCAGTGACTGGGTTTCCTACTAATGGGTACCACAGTGACTGGCCCTCCTCTGTTATGGGTGCCTCAGGGACAGTGCCAGTTCTGTGATAGGTGACTCAGTGACTATTCCTACTCTGTCATAGGTACTACACTGACTCATACTCATCTGTGATGGCTACTCATTTCTGGTCCTCCTCTGGGATTGGACCCCAGTGACTGAATCCCTACTAATGAGTGTTCCAGTGAATAGATTTCCTTTGTGATGTGTGCTTTAATACTGGCTGTTGTCTATGAGGCATTCCTCAGTGACTGTTTCCTCTTTGTTATAGGTGCCCCAGTGACTGACTGTCTTCTGTGATGGTGCCCCAGTGATTGATGCTGCTTCATGATGGATTGGCCTCCTAAATAGCTCCTCCTTCGTGTTTGGTGCCTTATTGAATTGTCCTACTTTGTAATCAGTGTTTGTCCTACTTTGTAATCAGCTCTCCTCTGTAATTGCTGCCCTAGTAACTGATCCCCATCTGTGATGAGCACCCAAGTGACAGTGCTCTTGTGTAATGGATGCATCCATGACTAACCCACCACTGTTATGGATGTCCAAGTGACTGACCTCCTCTGTGATGGGTGTAACAGTGACTGGTTCTCTAATGTTATACAGTCTCAGTTAATGGTCTCTTCTGTGATAGATAACCCTGTGATTTGGTCTCTGTGAAGGGTGGCCTATTGGCCAGCTATCCTTTTTGATGGGTGTCTCAGTGACTGACTCACTCATGTGATGAGTGCACCAGTGATAAGTCTTCTTTGTGATTAGTACTCCAGTGACAGAAATTCTGTCATAATTGATACCACAGTGACTGACTATATGGGCACCTTCAGTGACTTAGCCTCCTCTGTGATTGATATCCTGGTGACTAACACTCATACAAAAGCATTGTCCCAGTGACTAGCCCTCCTCTGTGATAGGAGTCAAACTTTGTGAGCATATTTCATAATATATGTCCCAGTGACTAGCCCTCCATTTTGATGGGTGCCCCATGAATGATCCTCCTGTGTGTTTGGTACCACAGAGGAAGACTTTCTTTTGTGATGGATGCCATAATGATTAGTCCTACTTTGCTACGTATGATTTTGTGGCTGAAATTCCTTTGTGATTGATGCCACAGGGACTGACTCTGAACTGTGATGGGTGCCCTGGTTACTGCCCCTACTCTGTGATAGGTTCCCTAGTTACTTGCCCTCCTGTGTGATAGGTGCCCCAGTGACTGGTGTTCCTCTGTGATGGTTGTTCCAGTGACTAGCACTCCAACAAAATTGGTGCCCTGGTGATTAGCCTACCTCAGTGATGGGTGACCTGTGACTGGCTATACTCCAAAATGTGTGCACCAGTGACTCACAATCCTCTATGAAGGATATCCTAGTGAATGGCCCTCCATATTTGTGCTCCAGTGACCTTGCTACTCTGTGATTGGTGTGAGTGACTGGACCTTTTCCATAATGGCTACACCAGTGACTAGACATTCCCTACTCTGTGAAAGCTGTCCCACTTATGGTGTCTCCTCCATATTGGGTGGAACTGATTTTCCTCTTTTATAAGTGTACCAGTGACTGTGCCTCACTTATGTTTGCTGCAGTGACTGACTCTCCTTGTAATTGGTGTCCCAGTGGCTGGCTGTCATCTTGATGTGTACCTCAGAGACTGGCATTCTCTGAGATTGGTGCCCCAGTGGCTGGTTCTCAACTGTTATAGCTATACCAGTGATTGGCCTCCTCTATTATGGTTGTGAGATTTACAGGCTCTCCTCTGTGATGGGTGTCCCAGTTACTCTCTTCTGTTATGGGTGCACCAGTGGTTATTTTCTTCTGTGATAAATACCTCAGTGACTGGCCCTGCTCCATAATGATCTTCTTCTTTTATGGGTGCCCCAGTGATTTGCCTTCTTCTGTGATTGGTGTCCCAGTGACTGCTTTGATTAGCCCTTCTGTGATGAGTATTCTACTTTTTGGGCGTCATCAATAATGGTGCCCCAGTGACTAGCCCTCCTTTGTTGTGAGTGTCTCTGTGAATGACCAGCAGGTGTGACGGGTGCCCATTGATTGACCCTCTTCGGTAATTGATGTCCTAGTGACCTAGTAAAGGTCCTTGTCCTTTATTGGTGCCCAAATGGCTGGCCTTCCTGTGTGATGAATGCCACAATAACAAATCCTCTTCAGTGAAAGGTGCCAAAGTGATTAGCCATCCTCTGTTATGAATGCCTTATGACTCCTTTGTTATATGTGTCCCAGTGGCTGACTCACCTCTGTGATGGGTGCACCTGTGACGTCATCCTCTGATTTTTTACCCCAGTGACTGGACCTCCTGTGTGATGGATGCCCTAGAGACTGTCCTTCCTCTGTGATGGTTGATCCAGTAACTAGCCCTCCTCCAAAACTGCTGCTCCTTTCACTAGCCACTTCTGTGATGGATGATCAATGGCCTCCTCTGTGATTGAAGTTCCACTGATTGACCCTCCTTTTTAATGTTTTCCCCAGGGACTAGCCCTCCTCTTTGGTAGGTGTTCCACTTACTGGACCTCCTCTATAATCACTTCCTTAGTGACTGGACATTCTTTTTGATGGGTGTCCCAGTGACTGTTTGCTACAGTGACTGTTTCTCCTCTGTGATTGTTACTCCAGTGATGGGCCTCTATACATGAAGACAGGCCCAGAGACTAGCCCTCCTCTGTGATGGGTGTCTCAGTGACTGTCCTCCTCCTTTAGGTTACCATTGTGACTAACCCTCCACTACAGTTGGTGGCCCAATGTCTGGTCACAATCTGTGACGGATGCCCAAGTGACTATCCCTCTTTTGTAAGGGGTGTCCTAGTAATGGTAATACCTCCAAAATTGGTGGCCCACTGACAAGTCTTCCTCTATGTTGGGTGTTGCAGTTTCTGGGTATACTTTATAATGGGTGTCCACTGATTGGCCCTCCTTCACAAACTGGATGCCACAATGAATAGTCCTCCACAGCGATGTGTGTTCCTGTAATGGGCCTCTTCCATAATTGGAGTCCTAGTGATTAACCCTCCTCCAGTACCTGGACCTACTTTTTGACTGATGCCTTAGTGACTGATCCTACTCATATATTTCCCCCAATGACTAGCTCTTGTCAATAATGGGCTTCCTCCATGATTGGTTCCTAGTGTCTGAGCCTCATTTTTTATGGGGGTCTCAGTGACTAGGCCTCCTCCATAATGTATGCTGCAATAACTAGGACTCCTCTGTGATTGGTACCTCAGTGACTGGCCTTCATATATGATGGGTGCCCCAGTGACTAGTCCTTTTTTTTGATGGGTGTCCTAGTTATAAGGTTTTCTTCAAAATAGGTTCCCCAATGACTAGTCCTCCTCTCTGATTGGTGCCCCAGTTTCCCGAATTCCTTCATAATGGTGTCCAGTGACTTGTCGTCCTCTGTGAATGGTGTCCCAGTAAATTGACCTTCTCCATAATAGGTGCTACATTGACTGGGCCTTTTTCCTCCAAATGTGATGCGGTAGTGAATAACTCTCCTCTGTGATGGGTGCTCCAGAGACTGTCTCTCATTTGTGATAATTGTCACAGTTACTAACTCACCTCTGTGATTGATGCCTCAGTTACTGGTTCTCCTCTGTAATGGGTACCCCAGTGAGTAGCTCCCCCTCTGTGAGAGTTGCACACATAACTTGACTGTCTCTGTGGTGGATGACACAGTGACTGGTCCTCCTCTATTTTTGGTGCTCCAATGACTACCCCTCCTCTGTGTTGGGTACCCAGTGACTAGCATTCCTCTGAGATGGGTGCTTCAGTGATTGGCCCACTTTTGTAAAGACTGGCCTAGTTATTGGCCCTCCTCTCTGATGGGGGCTTCAGTGACTGTCCCTCCTCTGTGCTTGGTGCCTGATTGACTAGCCAACCACAGTGATCAGGGCTTCAGTGACTGGCCCTTTCTGTGTTTGGTGCCCCACTGACTGACCCATCTTTGTGACCAGTGCCCCATTGATTTGCTCTCCTTCTAATGTGAGCCTCAGTTAATGGGCCTCCTCTTTGTAGGGTGTCACAATGACTGACCCTCCTCTCTGGTAATTACCTCAGTGAGTGGGTTTACTCTATGATGTTTGTCCAGGTGACTAGTCCTCCTCTGTAATGGGCTCTTCAATAAGTAGTCATTCCCTATGCTCTGGGTCTGGTCCTTCTTTCTTATGAGTGACACATTGACAAGCCCTCAACTATGATGTGTGTCCCAGTGACTAGCCCTCCTCTGTAATGTGTGCCTTTTTGACTCGCCCTCCTCTTTGATGGGTACCACAATAGCTGCTCTTTCTCTTAGATGGATGACTCAATGACTAATCCTGCTCTGTGATGGGTGTTACAATGACTCGCCCTCCTTTATGATGGGTACCTTAGAGGATGGCCCTCCTGTGTGATAGGTGCCACAATGACTGGCCCTAATCTTTGATGGTTGTCCCAATGGCTTGTATTATTCCAAACTGCGTACCCTAGTGACATATTGTTCTCTGATGGATTCCACAGTGAATGGTTTTCTGCTATGATTTACTCCCCAGTGACTGGTCCTGTTCCATTCCATTCTCTTGTTAATGGGACTTCCCTCTGATTTGGGACACAATGAGTGACTATCCTGCATAATGGTTACCCCAGGGATTAGCCTTCTTCTTTGATGGGTGCTTTATTTACTGGACCTCCTCCATAATAGGTATCACTGAACTGGACTTTCTTTGTGATTGGGGTATAAGTGACTGTACCCCTTCCATAATGTGACTGGCTCTTCTCCCAACCTAGTGATGGTCTTCTCTGTGATTGTGGTAACTGTGATTGGCCTTCATAAATGAAGGTTTCTCTGGTGACTATCCCTGCTCTGTGGTGGGTATCACAGTGACTGGGCTTCCTCTATAATAGGTGACCTAATAAGTGGCAACCTCTGTAATGGGGGCTGCAGTGAATAGCCCCTTATATGATGAGTAGCCTAGTAATTGGGACTCCTCCAAATTGGTGTCCCAGAGACTAGCCCTCCTCTGTGATGGGTTTCCAGTCTCTAGGCATCTTCCATAATAGGTGCCTCAGTGACTTGCCCTACTTTGTTAAAGATGTCTCAGTGACTGGGGCTACTCCGTAATAAGTTCTCCATTAAATATGCCTCCTCTGTTATTGGTGCCTCAGTGAGTGGCCCCCTTCCAAATTTGGTGCCCCAGTGACTGGCCCTCTTCTTTCATCAGTACCACAGTAGCAAGACCTTCTCTGTGTGGTTATCTCAGTGACTAGGTCTCCTCTGTGAGTGGTACACATGTGACTAGCCCTCCTCTGTGAAGGGTGCCCACGTTACAGGCCATCCTCTGTGATGGGTGCACCACCCCTCCCCTTTCTCTGTTATGGGTGTCCCAGTGACTGTCCCTCATCTGTGATGGGTACCCCAGTGACTTTCCTTTCTCTGTGTTGGGTACATTGAATTGATCTCTTCTGTAATAGCTGTTCCTTTTCTGGCCCTCCTCTGTAATGGATGCCTCACTGACTGGCTTTCCTCTGTGTTGGATGTCCTGGTAACTGGACTTCTCTGTGATTGTGGCCCCAGTTATTTCTTCTTCCCTGTTATTGGTGCTTCAGTGACTACCTCCTCTGTGTTGGTACATAATTGAGTGGCTATGCTTTGTGATGGGTGCTCCAATGACTTGTTCTCATCTATAATCAGTGCACCAGTGACTGGCACACACGCGTTAAGGGCAACCCAGTGGCTGACCACCTCTGTGATGGGTACCTGAGTTACCGGCCCTCCACTGTGATGGGTGTCCTAGTGACTATATCCCTCTTTAATGGGTGTCCCTTTTACTTGCCCTCATCTGTTCTGGGTTCCCCATGACTGATTCTCCTCTGTAATGAGTGTTCCAGTTACTAACTCTCTTCTAGGATGTGCACCCCAGTGAATAGCCCTCCCCTGTGGGAGGTGTGTCAACATGACTGGGCTTCTTCCATAATGTATTCCCCAGTGACTGGAACTCCTCTAATTGGTGCCCAAATAAATGACCATCCTCTTTGATGGTTTCCACAATGACATTCCCTCTTTTATGATGGGTGTCCTAGTAACTCGACCTCCACCAAAATTGATGACTGGCCCTCAAATGTGATGGGTACCACTGTTGCTGTACCTCCTCCATAATAACTCTCTCCTCTAAATTGGGTGAACCAATGACACATGCTTCTCTGTAATAGGTGCCCTAGTAACTGGCAGTATTGTCATGGGCGCACAGTGATCAGCTGTCCTCCATAATGGATTCTCCAGTTAATGGTTGTTTTCTATGATGGGCCTCATTACAAAGTTATCCTCTATGATGGGCTCCCTAAAGATTTTCCTCCTCACTGATGGTAGGTTCAGTGACCATCAGACCTCTGTCATTATTGCCCCAGTTACAGGGCTTCTGTTGACATAGGTGCACAAGTGACTAGTACTCTGTGATGAATGCATTAGTGACTGGACCTCCTTTCTGATGGGTGCCCCAGTGACAGGCCTTCCTCTGTGATCAGTTTGTCAGTGATTTATCTTCCTTCTAATGGGTGCCCCAGTGTCTGCCCCTCCTCTGGAATGAGTTCCTCAGTTAATAGTACTCCTTTTTGATGGGTTCCCCAGTGACTAGTTCTCCTCTGTGATGGGTACCTTGGTGACTGGCTCACATCTCTGATGGGTGCCTCAGTAACTGGTCGGTCCTCTACTCTGACTTGTTTCCTGTTGACTGGGTCTCTTCCATAATGGTTGCCCCAGTGATTAGGCTTTTTCTGTGATTGGTGTCCCAATGACTGGTCCTCCTCTGTAATAGCTGTCCCCAGTGACTGTCTATCTT
The DNA here is from genome assembly GCF_000164805.1 of Carlito syrichta. NCBI lineage: Eukaryota > Metazoa > Chordata > Mammalia > Primates > Tarsiidae > Carlito > Carlito syrichta. The sequence continues at coordinate 60,022 of NW_007247592.1, forward strand.
ATGTGATGGATACCCCAGTAACAAGCCTTCTTCTGTAATGGGTAGCCTAGTATCTAGATCTCCTCCAAAATGGGTGCCACAGTGAATACCCTTCCTCTGTGAGGGAATCACTAAGTCCTTGGCTTTCTCTATAAGTCCTTGGCTTCCCAAGTTTCTGACCTACCTCATAATGGGTGCCCCTGTAAGTGACCTATTGTGATTTCTGTGATTGATGCCCCAGTAACTGACCCTCTTCCAAATGGGTGCCCCAGTGAATAACCCTATTCTGTGATGAGTGTTCCAGTTACTGGGTATCTTCCACAGTTTATGACTCATTTACTAACTCTTCTCTGTAATAGGTTCCCCAGTGACTGGCTCTCCTCTGTTGGGTACCCCAATGACTGACCCTCTGTGAAAAATGCTTCCGTGACTGATCCTCTTCTGTGATGGGTGCCCCATTGAGTTGTTTTCTCTGTGAACATTATCCTAGTCACTGAGTCTCCTAATTAATGGTTGCCCAGTGACTTTCCTCCCTCCATTATGGTTGGCACAATTACTGTTCTCTTCTGAGATTGTCCCTGGGACTGGCCCTCTACCATAATGCTTGCCCTCCTCTGTGATGGGAGTACTTGTAACTGGACTTCCTACATAATGGATGACCCAGTGATTAGACCCTCTGTTGATGGGTACTCAGTTTCTGAACCTCTTCCATAATGGGTGGCCCAATGACAGGTTTGCCTCGGTGATAAGTTTCTCAGGAATTGGCCCCCTCCATAATATGTTCTCCATTGTTAGGGCCTCCTCTTCCATACCCTAGTGACTCACCCTCTTGCAAATTTGGTGGCCCAGTGTCTGACCCTTCTCTGTTCAGGGTGATACAGTGACTACCTCACCTCTGTGATGTGTGTTCCTGTTACTACACCTCATCTGTGAGCTGTTCTCATGTGGCTGGCCCACTGCTATGATTAGTGCACCAGGAACTGACCCTATCTGTAATAGGTGGTCCATTGACTGATGCTCTTCTCTGATGGCTGTCAGAATGACTCGTCCTCCACCAAAATGATAGACCCAGTGACTAGCCCTCCACTGTGAAGGCTGTAGTAATGACTGACCCTTCCCTGTGTTGCATGTCCCAATGGTTATTTCTCATCTGTGAGTGCTGCTTCCATGACTGGTCTGCCTCTGTGTTGTGTGCTCCATTGATGGATTCTCCTCTATTTTAGGTGCCCTAGTAAATGACCCTCATCTTTGATGGGTGCCTACGTTCTTGATCTTCTTCTGTAGTGGTCATGAGAGTGACTGGCCCTCGTCTTTGATGGTTGCCCCAATGACTACACCTCCTCTGTGTTGGGTGACAATTACCTAGTCCTCCTTCATGAGTGGTGGCCCAGTGTCTAGCCTTCTTTTGTGATGTGTTCCACAGTCACAAAACCTCTTCTGTGATTCTAGTCTATGTGATTAATCCTCCTATTGATGTGTGCCATTTTGACTGGCCCTCCTCTGAGATTGATCCCCTGGTAACTGGACAAACTCCATACTTGTTACCCCAGTTACCAGCCTCTTATATGATGGGTGCCACACATCCGTGATATACTCCATACTGTGTGCCCCATGTATTGACCCTTTTGGTGATGGGTACAACATTGACTGGGCCTCCTTTTGATTGACTCCCTAATGACTGCCTTTTATGTTTGGTGGATGCACAGTAACTTATCCTGCTCTAATTAGTGTCACACTGACTTGATCTTCTTATAATGGGTTCCCCAGTGAGTGGGTTTCCTCTATAATTGGTGCCCCATGGATGGCTCTCTTCTGTTATGGGGATCATCATGACTGACTCTCCTCTGTGAAAGGTGCCCTAGTGACTGAACTTTTTCTGTGATCAATTCAATGGGACTGGCCCTCATCTATAATGGATACCCAAGTGACAAGTCCTCTTCTGTGATGATTACCCCATTGTCTGTCTCTCCTTTGTGATGTGTGTCTCTGTAACTGACTTTCCTCTGAGGGTTGCCCCATATATGGCACCTGCTTCACTGACTGGTCCTCCTTCATTATGGGTGCCTCAGTGATTGGGACTCCTTATTTTTTGTGCCAACATGACTTGTGCTCCCCATAATAGTTTCACCAGTGAATAGCCCACCTCTGTGATAATTGTTCCACATATCAGACTTCCTTAATTGTGGGTGTCCCAGTGACTTGCCATGTTTTGTGATGGGTGTCCAAATGACTGGCCATGTGTGTTGGTTGCTTAGTTATTGACTCTCCTCTATACTTAGTGTTCCAGTGACTGTTGCTTCTCCATGATTGTTGTCCCAGTGATTGGCTGTCCTCTGATATGGGAGCCGCAGTGGCAAGCCCTCATCTGTGATGAATTTCCAGTGTCTAGTTCTACTCTGTGATGCATGACTTTTGACAGGATCTCCTCGGTGATAGTGTCACAGTGACTAATGCTGCTCTGTGTAAGGTGCCCCAGTAAATGCCCCTCCTGTGAGATGAACGTCCTAGTGACTGGACTTTCTCTGTTAGGCATATCACAGTGACTGGCTCTCATTTGTGATAGCTGTACACTTGAGTAGCCCTCCTCCCCAATTTCTGCCTCAGTAACTAGCCCACCTCTGTGATGAGTGACCAGTGACTGGCTATCATCCAAAATGTGTACCCCAGTGACTTGTCCTCCTCTATGTTGAGTGCCCAACTGATTGACTTTCCTAAGTGCTCAGTTAATCCGTGACGGGGCCTATGCCATATTGTTGTCTCAATGAATAACACTGGGGCAACAAGACTTTTGTGCCTCCTCTTTGGTTGGTGCTAAGTGACTGGCCCTGCTCCATAATATCATTGTTCCCCAATTACAAGCCATCCTCTGTCATGGGTTTTACAG
>NW_007247593.1:0-10045 GCF_000164805.1 Carlito syrichta
TGATTTTATTCTTGTTGGGAGAATGAGAGTGATTACTTCCAAGCACTTTGCATGTCAAACCAGAAACCAAAGTCTGCTTATTGTGTTCTAAACTGCATTGCTTTATGCCATAAGAAGAGGTCACCTTTAGATAAACTTTTCATAGGCAATTGCAGGAGATGTTAGTGCAAAGAAAGGGCTATAATTTGTTTCAGTAGCACATTTTATCTACTCTTTCTGGGGAACCAGTGTGCAATTGGAATGGTACTTTTTCATATCTTTTCATTTAGACTATTTCAGTTGGTGTTTGGACACATATACACACAAAATGAAAGAAGACATAGATCTAAACTGCATCTGTGTCACAATTTGCATAATCACTACAAATGTTAAATATATAAGGAAATCAGTTTAGACAGTGAAATTTCTGAATCATAAATATCTATATTTCTACTTTATATACATTAGATCATCAAGTTTTATTAAAATTCTTTATTAAAATACATATTTGAAAAGCTCTAGTAAATAACATTAAATTATAAACTTCACACTTGGCCATGGTGAGTGATTATCTATCTTAGATATTATTTATTTTAGCTTAGTGGTGGATCACTGTTTGTCCTTATTCCCAAAAACCAGAACCTCTCAGCTCAAGGAGTACAACTGAGCAGTTATGTATTTATTCATGGTATTTTTAGATTTAAAATTATTTGCATGCAGTTAAATGTATAGATGTCCATGATTGATTCACAAATCATTGCTACTCTGAATTGCATAGAGCCTGATTAAAATTACATACCATAGAGAAAATTATATGCCACAGTGTCTAGTCTTTTTCCCATTTTAAAGTTGTGACATTATTGTTTCTATGCATCCCAAATAGTTCTGTTTTGTCAAAGTCCAGACTTAACCTGGCATCTTCCTTATATCTAGCACACTCATAAATCTTACTTGCAAGCTTCTTTGCAAATTGAGTCAGTGACCATTCACTGTTGTATTATACTTCTGTTATTATCTTTTCTCATAGTTCTTTCACTACACAAAGCTTCCTATATGAGTTTGTCACAACAAAATGTCAAGTTCCTGCACAGAGGGATTAAGTACTTGTTTCACTGAACATATATATGCTCAAATATTTCCTGAGTAAAGAAAGAATACTTACATCTGCTCTATATTACTAGGCAGTGGATTTCTCATGATTAGCAAGACATTGCATGCCTTCCTCCACTTTATGGTCTAGAGGAATAAATAAGGACTATTGTAGGAGAGAGTAGAGAAGAAGACCAAGTCAGGAATTCTTAGGATAGTCAGAGAGGACTTAACCAAAGAGGAAACACTTAAATTGAGACTTGAAGGATGTGAAGAATGGAGGAATGGGCCCCCATGCAGGAAAACCAAGAGCCTTATTCCTGAAAAACTGTATCCCATTTGAGAAATTCATGAATAGACAGTTGAAGCCTTTAAGAATGTTTCTTTGACTTTGCTTTAAGAAGTGCTTGGAACAGGCCAGGCTAGGAGCCACTTTCTCTTTTGTCTGAGCTAAACTGTCAAGCAAACCTCAATAATGAAGAATGCAAAGCAATGTGCATGCTTTCCATTTCAAAATCACTATTTCTCATTCAAATCAAGAAGTTAGTTCAATTTATGAGAATTTTCTTCTCTCCTAGGTCAACTAGGCCAAGACAAGGGTAATCAAAGAAATGGAAAGTGCAATTGAGAGAGAGTAGGAATGAATATCCCATTACACAGTCACAAGAATGGCTGATATTTACAAGACTGGTTGGTTAGAATAGCCCTTTTCTTATTATTTTGAGGCTGCTTTGTGTTCTTTATTCAGTTCCTAATATGTTACACAAACATTTAAATAAGAGATCCTTAAATATTCTGAAGTTTAAGTCTTGTCACCTGATGTGCATTCAAACTACACAACTGTTTCTCATTACAAATCATGACATTATTATTAAAAATCATACAGTACACACTGTTTCAGGGTAGCAATAGAGTTAAAGTGAAAAGGACCTTCTTTGTAGAAGAAATTGAGTTGAGAATTTCATGAAGATTAAAAGAGGATCACCACTGTGCAACCTAACATAATGGTCGTAGGATAGGCAGCAATCATCAATAGTTGCTAAATCCATTAATGATAGGTTAATAGGAAATCTTTGAGGTGAAATATAGATAGCATAAAATGTATCATTTTAAACAGATTTACATTATAGTTTGATGGAATTAAGTATATTCACATATTATGCAGTGATCACCACCATTCAACTCCAAAACTTCATTTTCTCTAACTGAAAATCTGTACCCATTAAACAATAATGCTATTCTTTTCTCCCTCACACCCCGACAACCACCATTCTAATTTCTGTATCTACAAGTGTGATTACTTCAGATACCATGTATAAGTAAAATCATCCCTTTTTTTGACTTTGTTGTCTGACTTATTTTATTCACTTATCATGTCTTCAAAGTTCATTCATGTTATAGCAAGAATCAGAACTGCATTCATTTTTAAGGCTGAATATACACCATTCCATGTGTATACTATATTTTATCAATTCATATGTTAATGAACACTTGGGTTGCTTCTACATTTCAGCTGTTGTGAATACTGCTTCTGTGAACATGGGTGTATAAATATCTGTTCAAGTTCAATCTTTTTAGGCATATAATCATTTTATTCAATTTTTAAGATATATAACTAGAAGTTAAATGTTTGAATCATATGGCAATTCTCTGTTTAAGTTTTGAGGAACTGTTATACTGTTTCCTACTGCAGCTACACCATTCCAACAATTGCAAGCATTCTACTTGTTCTACATTTTCACCAACAATTATTATTTTCTTCTTGGAAAAACATTCACAGCCATCCCAAGGAGTGCAAAATGCTATCTAATTGTAGTTTTGGTTTGCATTTCCCTAAAATTCTGGTGATGTTGGCCATATTTTCATGTGCTTATATACCATGTGTTTATCTTTTTTGGAGAGATATCTATTCAAATCCTTTTCCCATTTTTAAATCAGATTTACTATTGTTGTCAAGTTGTAGGAATAATTTATATACTCCAGATATTAATCCCTTATCAACTATGTGATTGGCAAATATTTTCTCTCATTCTTTGGATTGCATTTTCACTCTGTTGATGATGTGTTTTGATGTGCAAAAGTTTCTAATGCTGTTTAAGTTCTTTTTAACTGTTTTTTTCTTTTGCTGCCTATACTTTTTGTGTCATATCAAGAGAATCATTGCCAGATACAATGTCATGTAGAATTTCCCCTCTTTTGTTTTTTGTTTTTTGAGTTGGAGTCTCACTCCGTCATTCAGGCTGGAGTGTAGTGGCACACTTACGACCACCCCAGTGTCAACCTGGTGGTCTCCAGCGATCTTTCTGCCCCAGCCTTCCAAGTAGCTGGAACTGCAGGTGCGTACTACCACACCTGGCTAATTTTTTTATTTATTGTAGATATGAGGTCTCGCCAAGTTGCCCGGGCTGGTCTCAAACCCACGAGCTTAGGCAATCCACTTGACTCAGCCTCCCAAAGTGCTGGGATTACAGGTTGAGCCACTGAACCAGGCCCCCTCTTTTGTTTTAAAAGTTGTATCATTTTAACATTTTTACTTACATTTCTGTTCCACTGAGTTAATTTTTGTGTATGATGCAAGAGAAGAGTCCAACTCATTCATGTGTAGGTGGATATCTGTTTTCCGGCACTATTTTGCTGTTTCTAGAATATGCATTTTGATTTTTTTTAATTTGAAAAGTTTTCAGCCATTATTTTTTCAAATATATTTTCTTCCCTTTGTTTTTTCTCCTCTCCTTTGGAAACTCTCAGTATGCATCTATAGGTATGTTGGATGATGACTTACTGATCTCTCAGACTCTGCTCATTTTTACTCATTTTGGTTTTTTTTGTGTGTGTACCCGACTGGATAATTTCAAATGACCTGTCTTCAAGTTTGTTTATTATTCCTTCTGTCTGCTCAGATTTGTTGTTGAAAGCCTTTAGTGACTATTTCACTTTGTGTATTATACTTTTCATCTCCAGAATTTCTATTTTGTTCCTTTTATAGTTTCTACTTCCTCATTGAATTATTTTATTTTTGTATACATTGTATTCCTGGTTTCTTTTCCTTATTTGTTCATCATTTCCCTTAGTTCTTTGAACACATTTGGAACATCTGATTCAAAGTCTTTGTGTTTTAAGTTGAATATCTATCCTTGGTGTAACTCATCAGCTCTTGGAGCTTTCAGATTTTGGTAATTCTTATGGAATATCTTTCCAGTATCTGTTCACTCATCTCTAGCATTGGGGAGACATTTCTCTTTCTTTAATATTGATTATGTAAGACCAATGAATTCATTTTCAGATGATTAGGGCCTGCAAGTATCATATTTACAGGGTATCTTTCTTTTTAAAAAATATTTATTTTAAAGATGTGGGGTACGATTCAGGATTAATTATATAAGTGAACATTGTACAGGTAAGGTTAGGGCCTCCCTTTGCCTGGTTTGAGATACCTGTATTGATGTTGTGTTCCCTGCACCACCAACCCAGTAGTATCCCGCTACTGCCAATCCCTTTGTTATAGTATGAGGGTAAATGTTCAGGGTCCGCTTATGAGTGAGAACATGTGGTACTCTTTTTTTGTTTCTGTGATAGATCACTGAGTATTATTGACTCTAAATCCATCTATGTTACTGTGAAGTCCATATGTTTGTCTTTCTTTATGACCATTTAATGTTCCATTGTATTTATGTACATTTTTCTTTCAATCCAGTTTCAGTGGACAACATGGTTGATTTCATGTTTTTGCTATTGTGAATAGGGCTGCAATAAACAAGCCACCTTTCTTGAAAAAAAATATATTAATGTACAGATTGTATGGTTTTTTATAAACTAACTTTTACTTTTTCAGCATCAAAAGTGGTACTCCCAAAAGTAGAGAAAGGAAAGAGATAGTGAGTAGAAAAAGATGGTTTTAAAATTAATTCTAGGAACTGGAAAATCATATAATTGAGTGAATTAAACTAGAAATGTGAAGAGTAAGTAGAATAAAAAGAAAAATTGGTGCTCAAAATTTTTAAAGAATGTGTCAGAGACAGAGTGACCTGAGAGGAATAACAAGGCCTAGACTCAAATTGTCAGATATAAACTTTACTGGTAAGATACTCTAGTCTATATGCTTCCAGTTGGATTTCTATCTTCCATTCTACCCATTATAAGAATAAGCCTAGCCAGGCTCGGTGGCTCAGCCTATAATCCCGTGCCTTCGGGAGGCTGAGGTGAGTGGATTGCCTGAGCCCGCGGGTTCGAGACCCGCCTGGGCAGGCGAGACCTCATCTCTACAATAAATCAAAAAATTAGCCGGGTGTGGTAGCGCGCGCCTGTAGTTCCAGCTACTCGGAAGGCTGAGGCGGAAGGATCGCCGGAGCCCAGCAGGTCGAGGCTGCGGTGGCCGGGAGCAGCCACGGCACTCCAGTCTGGGTGACAGAGTGAGCCTCCAATTCAAAAAAAAAAAAAAAAAGCCTAAAAAGTAAAGAATTACCTATATTTAAAGGAACAATCTTACAACCCAAGCTCTAATTTTCCTGACTATAATTCACAGAAACAAATGCACAAGAGGAAGTATAAAATTTATGGAAGAAAAAGTCATTTTTCCAATTTTCTGGATTGAATTCATTACTCTGTTGTCCCTGTTTTCCGTTTATACATCAGGGTTATTCAACAGGGATCCTCCTTGCTGTCAAATTATAATTTTCCTCTTTTCAACCTGCTCACTAATTTTTAACAAAACAGTCATTCCTCTGACCCATATTTAACTCCATTTTCCATCTGTTTTTCAAGATATTTAGTTTCTATTGATTCTGAGAAGCTTAGACATGCTCTTTATAATTTATAGTTTTTATTTATTATAAAAATTATTGTGTACACCTAGTTGTTATCATCCTGCTGCTTCCCACATTCTATGCAATGTTAAGCAAACACTGTAAAACCTAACATGGCCCTGAGTCCGCTGCTTAGGTACCAACAGATATGAGTAAAAGAATTAAGAGACGGCATTTTTAAAAAAAGTTTTACACCTGTTAGGGTCTGGACAGGGTAAGGGTGAGATGGATGGAGAGAGAGAGGTGCAACAGAGAGTAACAGCACCGCCAGAGCCAGCAAGCCAGAGGTGCTGTGCTGGCAACCCAGAGATCCGAGTAGATGCAAAGAATTGCAACACACAGAGGTAAGAGAAGGAAAGATTTATTTAAGAAAAGTTCGCCCTCACAGACAGGGAGCAGGCCTACACTCTAGGTGAGTGTGGCAACGTAGCCCTGCAGAGTCCTGGCTTAAATTCTTTCCTTGGAGATGTTGCACGTGACTGCTGTGACTGCTGTGACTTCCTTGACGACCACCTGTGGATGTCTTGGAGAACCTGCGACACAGAGACACGTTAGTATCCACCCACATGGTCATATCCCCTAGAAAAGGGCGTGACAAGGATTCTAATGCTCCTGCACCTTCCCAAATGACATTCCTTAGAGCTACTGGAGGGTACACCTCCCCTTATCTTCTAGGCATTCCCAGTGTGTAGCTTCAGGGGATCCTTGGCTTCCATGGAGATAGGGCCCAATTGACTGGAAGATCGAATCCCCACCTGCCCCCGCTCTGAGCGGTCATAACTTTATAATTACAAGTTTCATGACTTTTACAATCCTTGCTCAATGCATGATGTCTTAGGCCTTGTAAAATCCCTTTACTCTACACAAGCTTGATGGCCATTCTGAGATACTTCTTATACTTGGAAGTCTGTTTCTGAAAAGACAAAGTCGGTAAAGTTAATTTTACCTAAAATGTGCATTTCTTCAAAAGCATACCTTCTACTTTCTCATCATTGCATCAGGATTTAAGAACGAGCTGAAAAATGTCACTCTTGGTCTGTCCTTTCAATACCAGCATGTACATTAGATGTTCACACTCCACCCCCCACCCCCCCCTCAAGTCCAGGTTGTGGTCTACTCTAGTCTGGACAGGTTGGTGAGACCTAGCAAAACGACTACTTAAAAGTGAAAGTAAATTCAATGCTATGTTTACCAGTAAAAGCTGGTCCTTCTTTCTGTTTGCATGCTCCCATTCGTTCCCTCATTCCCACCTTTCCCTTAGCTTCTAAATGAGAAGAAATGATGTCCTCCTAGTAGCTACTGAGCAGCTCCTGAGTACCCTGTAAAATACTTGATCTATGTTTCTATTTAAAAAATGTCTGATAGAGTTTTGGGAAAAATTTGTTTTAACGAAACAAAAGTTCAATTATGTTGTGAGTGAAACTCTGAGCTGACTTATTGTACAAAGTGCTTAAAAATGTGTAACTGGAATTCATACATTACATGTTTGAACTGTAAATGCTTACAAAGTATTTCTTAATTCCTCTGATGTTCAAGTATTTTGCTGTATAAGTGATGTCTTATTGGTTGGCAATTAAGAATCTTTTTCAGTGGCTGCCAATAGGAGTAACTGATAAATGCCAGTAAAATTCAGTGGCCTTGCCTGATTTTACTTCTAATGTTTCCTGAAACAATGCAGGTGGACTCACAAACTGAATCCCTCTGATAAAGGAAAAGAAAAAAACATAATTTTTACAAAAGAAAGAGCATCATGTTCCTGATACAAAAATTATGACTTCTGCAAAAGTTGGCTCATTTGTATTGCAGAAAAAATGTCCACATACTACAGAGGCTTTGGCCCCATCTGCTACTGATAGATTGACTATCTTAAGACTTTTAATCTCTGCCTTAGAGGCTGAGAATGTCACAATGCCTTTTTGGAAAAAATACTGGTAGAATCCTGCAGACCAACTAGCTAGGTATGTAATAGGAACATGGTGTACAGTGCTACATCTGGTTGCTAAAGAGTTTGTTGACAAGTGGACAGGTGGCCTTTGACTGTCACTAACGAAAGGAGTATGGGAACCCATAAAGTTAAAAAAAGAAAAAAACTCTGTGGTTCTTGTTTACCCTTCTGCAACACCAGGAAAGAGATCCCTCTTCCCTCTGATGACAATTGCCAAAAATACTCCCTGGTGATCAAGGAAGTTTAGTTATTCAGAGATAAGCTGAGGTTTGCTCTTACAATGAGCAAAGTGAGAAATTAAACAGGTTTGGGCATAGCCCAATGAAACTAGAAGAGGCTGACTCACCTGGCTAGCAGATGAGAGAGCCTTGCAAGTTTTGCTGGATGACATGGAAAAAATGTCTCTCAGTTGCCAAATGACCCACTCTGTGCTCTGAGCCACCATGCCATCTACCACCTTGGCAGCTGACACAAACAGAGAACATGTAAAGATTGATTACGGTTTATTGAAGTGGGTCTTTGCATCCATAGCGAAGTAGAGGGCTACCTCATTTGTGAGATGACAGAGGATTCTGTCATCTGATGAGCACCATGAATGACAATAGGGGTAGCTAAACTTCCCTTCAGGCTACTATACCTGGATTTATATGGAATACTTGAGCACCTAGATAATGAGATAGTCACTAAGTATTAGACTAGTGTCAATTTCAGTCACTCAGTGTCATTTTATTCCATAGATGTCACCAGACTATCTGGAATAATTAAATTGTTTCTTATACACCTGAGAGAGCCTCCAAAAAAAGTTTTCAATACTAGGTGTCAAGTTCTCACAAATGGAGGTCTGGATACTGGCCAACATAAATACTATTTAGGATAAGGAGATAAAAAAAGGAACTGGATGAAACCAAGGGCCATGTGGATCTGACCTAATATCCAAGGAGTTCCAGAAGAGGAGACTGATAGTTTATCCTTAGATGTCAGTAATAAAAGTAACTTAGAGAAATAACTCAAATATGTGGAAAATAAGCAGAATACTTCTATATAATCAATATATTAAAGAAAAAACAGAAAGGTTAAATAAATATCTTTACTAAATAAAAATAAAAACAGCATACTAAAATTGGTGAGATCCTGCTAAAGCAATGCCTGGGTGAAAACGTATTTTTTTTTGCATATATTTAAAACAAAAAAACAAAGCCCAACATTGTGTTGTGAGCCTATAATCCCAGTCACTCAGGAGGCTGAGGTAGCTGGATTGCATGAGTTTGAGGTCAACCTGAGTGACATAATAAAAATAAGGAAGGAGAAACAAAACAACAGATGTAAGTCTCTACTTTAAAAAGCTAAAAAGAAAAAAACATTAAACCCAAATTGAATAGAAAATATGAAATATTAAAGACAAGATTGAAAACTTTGAAATAAAACCTGGTTCTTTGAAAACATCATTACATTTGATAAATCTCTAGATTGACTGATCATAAATACAAATCGAAAGAAGGCACAAATTGCTAATAATTGGGATATAATAGGGAAAGTCACTAGAAATTCTACAGACAATAAATATATAGTAAGTATATTATAAACAACTTGATACCACTAATTTAATAACATAAATATCATGAAAGTTTACTCAAGAAGAAATAGATAACATGAATAACACTATATCTACTAAAGAAATAGAATTTACATTAGAAAAAGTACTTTTTGGAAGGAAAATTCTGACCAAGAAGACTTCAATGGCAAATTCTATCAAATTATTTTTTAAAAGAAACAATGCCAACTCTATACAAACACTTTTAAAATATAGAAGAGGTAGTAAGACATTCTTACTCATTTTATGAGGCAAGCGTTACCATGAAACAGAAATCAAAAGATATAAAAACTAAATATGTAGACAAATAATCCTTTAAGACACAGAGATAAAAATTTTTGATAAAAATGCTGATGAGAGCCGGGCTCGGTGGCTCAGACTGTAATCCCGCGCCTTTGGGAGGCTGAGGTGAGTGGATTGCCTGAGCCCGCGGGTTCGAGACCTGCCTGGGCAGCGAGACCTCATCTCTACAATAAATAAAAAAATCAGCCGGGTGTGGTAGCGCATGCCTATATTTCCGGCTACTGGGAAGGCTGAGGTGGAAGGATCGCCGGAGCCCAGCAGGTCAAGGCTGCGGTGGCCAGGAGTGGCCACTGCACTCCAGTCTGGGCAACAGAGTGAGACTCCAACTCAAAAAAA
>NW_007247593.1:10065-10315 GCF_000164805.1 Carlito syrichta
AAAAAAAAAAAAAAAAATGCTGATGAGGTTGTGGAACAATGGAATTCTTACAATGCTGGCAGAAATACAAAATGGTACAGATACTTTGAACATTTCTTCTCACCAGTTGCATTCAGTATTATATTGGCCATCCTAGCCAGTTCAATAAAAAAAGCAAGAAAGAGAAATAAAATTAGTTCAGAATAAAAAGGAAGAATTTAAAGGACTATATTATCAGATGACATTGTCATATAGATAGATAGATAGATAG
>NW_007247593.1:10335-15072 GCF_000164805.1 Carlito syrichta
AAACTGAGATTTGCAAGGTTAGAGAAGATAATATAAATACACATACACAAATTTGTCTGTATTCTACCAACAAACAATTGCAAATGGAATTTGCAGTACCATCATAAAATAAAATATTTAGAGATACATTTAACAAAATATGTATGCATACACTAAAATTAGAAAACATTGAAAAAGATAATTAAGGATGACCTAAATAAATGAGGCATTGACTACCTTTATAGATCAGAAGAAGACTCAATATTATAAAGACATAATTTCTCCTAAAATTGAGTCATAGAGTCGAGGTAATACCTACCCCAATCATAATCTCAGTTCAGTTTTTAGACAAAATGATGTGATTCTACAATTTATATGGAAAGGCAAATAATTTACAGTAGCAAAGCAATTATAACAAAACAAAAAGAACTTAACCTACTTAATTTGAAAGCTTATGAAGACTCAGTATTATGAAGATATCAGCTACTTCCAACCTGCTCTATAGATTCAATGCAATCCCAATAAAAATCTCAGCAAGTTATTTTGTGGATATTATTAACTGTTACTACACTTTATACAAAAAGCCAAAAGACCCAGAATAGCAAAGACAATATTAAAGAAGAGCAAAGTTGGAGGATTACCCTACCTCACTTCAAGACTTCAAGTCAGTAATCCATACAGTGTGGAATTGACGAAAGAATAGACAAATAGATCAATGGAAGAGGAGCGAGAGCCCAGAAATAGACTCACATAAATATGGTTCACTGATCTTTGACAAAGGATCAGAAGCAAAACAATGAGAAATGAACAAATGGTGCTGGTACAACTGGATATCCACATGCAAAAAAAAAAAAAAAAAAAAGAATCTAGATATAGACTTTACACCATTCAGGAAAATTAACCTAATATGGATTACCAAACTATATGTAAAACCCAAACTATAAAGCTCCCAGGAAAAAACATAGTGGAAAATCTAAAACGCCTTAAAGTTTGGCAATGACTTTTTAGATATAACCCTAAAGACTCAATCCATGAAAAAAAAGAACTGATAAGCTAGACTTCATTAAAATTTAAAATTTCTTCTCTGTGAAAGATTTTCTTAATGGAATGAAAAGACAAGCTACACCTTGGGAGAAATATTTGCCAAAGACATATCTGATAAAGGATTGCTATCCAAAATTTGCAGTGAACTCTTAAAACTCAAAAATAAGAAAATAAACAATCCAAATAAAAACTAGGACAAAGATCTTAACAGATACTTCACCAAAGAAAACAGATAGCAAATAGGAAATTAAAAGATGCTTCACATCATGTGGACTAATACATGCAAATTCCTTTTAAATAAATAAATGAATAATTAAATCACCCCATGTTCCTAAGGGGAGGAAATGCTTCACATAATATACCATCAGAGAAATGTAAATTTAAACAAAAATGAGATACCACTACATACCTATTAAAATGCCTCAAATTCAGAATATTGACAACACCAACTGCTATGAGGTTGTGCTGTCTTAGGGACTCTTATTTTTTGCTGGTGAGGATGCAAAATGGTATAACCATTTTGGAAGGCAGTTTGGTGGTTTTCTGTAAGACTAAAATACTCTTATCATCTGATCTAGCTATCACAATCCGTGGTATTTACCTAAAGTAGCTGAAAATGAGTGCCCGTACAAAAACCTGCACATGGATATTTATAGTAGTTTTATTCATAATTACCAAAACTTGGAAGTAGCTAAGATGTTCTTCAGGATGTACACAGATATTCCATGGTACATCCAGACAATGAAATATTTTCTAGCACTTTAAAAATGAGATATCAAGCCAAAGAACACAAAGAAATGATAAATAGTTGAGATGATAGATATCCCAATTACCTTGATTTGATCATTACACATTGTATGCATGCATCAAAATATCATGTACACTCCATAAGTACAACTATTATGTATCAATAAATTTTTAAAAAATGAATGTTCTATTGGGTTGAATACGGTTAAAACTTTGAGGAAAAATTATTATCTGAACTGAGATTAACCATCCTGTTTTGAATTGGTAATAATATTTGTAATCATTTAGTTGCTAATACTCAGGTTTCTAGAGACTGATCATATGATAAAGACCATGAGAGAGAACCTGAAACTTAGCTGTGTAGTGTGTGCTCCAAATGATGACTATGGCACTTGACATAATTCTCTCTCTCAGATATTTTTCTTTAGTAATAATTGCTAAAGGGTTTATGAAGAGAATTCTATTCTTTTTAGGATCAAACCAATTTTTAAAAAACTTTTATTTAGTTTATTTTTTATTTTAAAGATGTGGGGTACAGTTCAGGGTTAGGTATACAAATGTCCATTATGTAGGTACCCTTGTTGATGAGGTGTGACCCTCCCCACCCCCGGCAGATTCCCACTACTGCCAATCCCACCACCATCCTCCCCTGGCAGTTTCCCACTACTACCAATCCATTTTTTATAGTATTACAATAATTGTTCAAGGTTCACTTATAATTGAGAACATGTGATATTCAGGTCTTTGTTTCTGTGATAGGTCACTGAGTATTATAGATTCTAAGTCCATCCACGTTGCTGTAAAGTTCATAATTTTGTCCTTCTTTATAGCTGAGTAAAATTCCATCGTGTATATGTACCACATTGTTTTTATCCAGTCCTCTTTTGATGGGCAGCAGGGTTGTTTCCGTGTTTTTGCTATTATGAACAATGCTGCAATAAACATACGTGTACAGCTATCTTTTTCATAGAGTGATTTGCGTTTCCCTGGGTATATTCCCCCCAAGAAAGGAGATTGTGGGATCATATAGAAGGTTGGTTTTTAGATATTTTAGGAATAACGAAACAGTTTTCCACAGGAGTTGTATTAGTTTACACTCCCACCAGCAGTGTGGAAATGTTCCCTTTTCCCCAGATCCTGTCCAGCATCTGTTGTTTTTTAAGTTGTTGATGACAGCTATCCTGACTAGAGTTAGGTAGTATCTCAGTGTGGTTTTAATTTGCATTTCTTTGATGACTAATGAGGCTGAGCATTTTTCATGTATCTGTTGGGTGCTCATATCTTCTTTTAAGAAGTGTCTCTTCATATCTTTTGTACACTTTTAAAGGCATTGTTTGTTTTTTTCTTTTCAGCACATTTGAGTTCCTGTAGATACTAGATGTTAGGCCTTTGTCAGATACACAGTTGGCTAATATTTTTTACCAGTCTATGGGCTGTCTCCCTGCTCTCTTGATGGTGTCTGGTTTTGCAGAAGCTTGTCAGTGTGATGAGGTCCCACTTGTTTATCTTATCTCATAGCATGGGCACTTAGGGTTTTTTTGATCAGTAATTGGTTGCCAGTTTCAATTTCCATAAGGGTGTCTCCTGCGTTTTCTAAGAATCTTATAGTTTGAGATTTTACATTTAGGTCTGTGATTCATTTAGAGTTGACATTTGTGTATGGTGATAGGTAGGAGTCTTGTTTTAATCATCTACATGTGGTCAGCCAGTTTTCCCAGTACCATTTACCGAATAAGTTCCCAGTGGTTGGTGGTGGAGGCTTTGTCAAAGATGAGTTGGTTAAGAAATTGACGTTTTGCTTCTGGAATCTCTGTCCTGTTCCATTGTCTATGTGCCTATTCTTGTACCGACACCAGGCTGTTTTGATTATTGCATCCTTATAATAAAGTTTAAAGTCTGGGAGGTGATACCTCCCACTTTTTGTTGTTGTTGTTGTTTGTCTGTTTTTTGTTTTTTTTTTTTTGCTGAGGATTGTTGGTATTGCATTAAATTTGTAGATTGCCTTGGGTAGGATGGACATCTTAACAATGTTGATTCTTCCAGTCCATGAGCATGGACTATTTTTCCATTTGTTTGTGTCATCTTTGATTTCTTTGTTTTGTAGTTTTCCTGTAAAGGCCTTTCGTGTCTCTGGTTAGGAAAATGCCAAGACATTTTCTTTTTTTTTTTGGTGGCTATTGTGAATGGTATTGTGCTTTTTATTTGGGTTTCTCTTAGTTTATTGTTTGTATATAAAAATGTGACTGTCTTTTGCACATTTAAGTTATACCCTGAGACTTTGCTTTGGCAAAGTCCTGTATTGGTGCAAGGTTTTTGACAGATTCTCTTGGGTTTTCGAGGTATAGAATCATGTCATTTGCAAGGAGGGATAACTTGACATCCTCTATTCCTATTTGGGTACCACTGATCTCCTTCTCTTGTCTGCTCTAGCTAGGATTTCTCAAACTATGTTGAAAAGGAGGGGTGAGAGTGGGCATCTTTGTCTTCTTCTGGTTTTCAGGGGAAATGGTTCCACTTTCTGTCTGTTTAGCAGTATGCTGACTGTGGATTTCTCTTGGATGGTTCTTACTATTTTGAGGTGTGTTCCACCTATGCCTAGTTGTTCAAGGGTTTTTATTAAGAGGGGTGTTGGATTTTATTGAAAGCCTTTTGTGTGTCTAATTACATAATCATGTGGCTTTTGTTTTTACATCTGTTGATGCATTTAATTATGTTTATGGTCTTACAAATGTAAAACCAGCCCTGCATTCTGGGGATGAAGCCTACTTGATCGTGTTGGATGATTTTTGAGAGGTGTTGTTGGACCCAGTTTGCTAGGATCTCATTGAAAATTTTAGAATCTATGTTCATCAAGAATATTGGCCTGTAGTTCTCTTTCTTTGTTGGATCTTTACCTGGTTTGGGCATCAGTGTGATGTTAACTTCATAAAATGATTTAGGGAGGGTTCATCTTTCTTGATTGCCTGG
>NW_007247594.1:0-3044 GCF_000164805.1 Carlito syrichta
GAATGTGGGATCAGGGGTCCTCAATAATTAAAATTTATGACCTCTTCATAAAGGTTTAATGAGGAATCTGGGCTTGTAGGTCTTTACATTTTGCACAGCTACTTGCTACGTGAATACCTAAAATCTCTTATTACAGATCCAAGAGTATCCAGTCCTTTCGATAGTTGTAATTGAGTATCTGAACCTACAATTTCGTTTCTTTCTTATCCACATCGTCGGCCATAGTCCAGTTCCCCAGGAATCAACTGGCATTTTCTGACAAAATTCCTTGCTTGAGGTTACCTCAAAATACCGAAATTTCTGTGGTGAGGCTGGTGGAAATTGGGATATTGGGTTTAGAATATTCCACATTTTTACGATGTCTTGTTAAGGGGAACCTGGAAGCTTGGATTACAGTTCCCAGGTACTCTATGGGAGTCTTTCTATTGATATCCGAACAACTGGATTCTATGTTCACCAGGAAATATCTCGTGTATTTCTGAGAATTAAGCAGGAATTTGCGAATCGGGAATCCTCATATACGGGAAACTACATGGCCTATTACTATGGAAGAATAAGGAATCTGAGTTACATGAGTCCACAAATTCCAAAAACCTACAGGGAGTCTTATTAAGGGAGAAAAAGTATCAGGGATTTGAAGCACGAATCTGGGAAATGGGAGGCCTCATATACAGGAAATTTCACAACCTCCGGCTGAGGATGAACAACGAATCTGGGCGACACATGTACTCGATCCAAAAAAATCTACAGTGCATATTTCTAAGGGCTAAACAATTATCAGGGTTTTGAAGCAGGACTCTTGGTAATGGGAGTCTTCATGTACAGGAAACTACACAGCCTCTACCTAAGAAAGCATAAGGAATCTGGTGTTCCTGAGACCTCAATGCCAAAAATCCACTGGGCGTCTTGCTAAGGGCTAAACAAGAATCAGGATTTTGAAGCAAGAATCTGGAGAATGGGAGTCCTCATATACAGGAAACTACATGGGCTCTTGCGAAGGGAGAATAACGAATCTGGGTTACACGAGTCCTCAATTCCAAAAATGTTCAGGGCGTCTTGGTAAGGCCTAAAAGACTCGGACTTTGACGTCCCCATATTTTTCAGAGCTGGAAACTATGTGCTTATTAAGAATCACTCATTCCAGAAGTCCCGCACATTTTGGTCCTCTTGATAGTTTAAACGAAAATATGGCACTGCAAGTCCATTTATATTCTGGATCCTCTAACGCCAAATACCAGGACACAAGTAATCATCTCGGGTGTTTTGAATGAAAGCCCTGATATCAGGTTAACTCCGACTCCAGAAACATCTGGTAGTTCAGCTATTCATAATTGGGACTTTGGGTTTAGATGTTGCATAATTTTTCGAAGGCATTTTTGGGAGGGCACCAGGAACTTGGTTTACAAGTCCATAGGAGCATTATGCAGTCTTTCTATTTGGAACCACGTGTCTGGACTTCTAGGGAACGAGGAAACATCTGGTCGTTCATCTGAGAACAAAACAGGAATATAGAACACTATGTCCCCAGAAAGTTTATACTCATGTTACCAATGTGGAACAATGAAAATCAGTTTGCATTTGACTAGCAAACTTCTGGGCAGTTGTTAATTTTTCCCTGGCTTAAAGTAGTTCTCATACCTAGAAGCCTACAGGAATTTTCTTAATGCTAATCAGGAATTTGGAGTCCCAGTCCCCATACTTTTCAGAACTAATTCCTGTATACGTACCACAATTCTGTCATAATCAATTCCCAGGAACCTGCTACTCCTCTTCTTAGATATAACAGAGAATCTGGCCATCTACTTGGCTTCTTTTTCAGGAGACTGTAAGGCCGGATTCCACAACCCAAGGCATCATGGCTCCACTTTTGGTGTAATTTCTGACATCAGGTTTACCTCCTCATTCAGAAACTACTATCGGAATTTTGGATTGATATTCGTAACTTGGGATTAGGTGTTCCCAAATATTTAGGATGTATTCTTAAAGGGGATCCAGCAATCTTGGATTCCAGGACCCTTCTGACCTTTTGGGCTTATGATTATTGGCATATAAGAGTTTGTACTTCCACGTCGTCAGGTAACTTCTGGGAGTCTTACTGAGAACAAAAAGAATCTGGGTTACGGGGGTCGCCAATCCAAGAATTCTACATGGACACATTATAAGGGCTGATCTGGAATCTGGGATTCTATTTAGACACATTCTTTAGGGCTACAGGCCTGTCAGATATGACAATATTTTCATTATAGATTCTCAGCAACCTTCTGGTCTTCTGGATAGTTGTAACCGTGAATGTGGACACTCAAGTCCGTTGGGTTTTTCAGCATAACAAAGGGAAGATTACAGGACTCAAGAAACCTTATCGCCATATTTGTATGTCACTATCGCCTTAAGATGTACCTTGTAATCCTAAAACTTCTGTTTGTCCTTCTATTCCGATAAGAGCCGGGTGTTTTGAGGTTGCCAAATATTTATTACGTACTTTTAAGTGTAACCAGGATTCATGGATTCCATGGAGCCCAGCTTCCTGGGGGTCTTTCAATTGATATCCATACAACTTGAATTCTGATCACCACAAAATATCTCGGTGTCTTGCTGAGAATGCAGCAGGAATCTGGGAAATGGGAGTCCTCATATACATGAATTTTCAGGACACTTGCGAATGATGAATAAGGAATCTGGGCTACATGGGTCCTCAATACTGAAAATCAACAGAGTGTCTTGCTAAGGGCTAAACAAGATCAGGGCTTCGAGCATCCCTCATGTCCTTTTTGGGTTTTATTTGAGTTGGAGTCTCACTCTGTCACCCAGACTGGAGTGCAGTGGCCGCTCCCAGCCACCGCAGCCTCGCCTGCTAGGCTACGGTGATCCTTCCGCCTCAGCCTTCAAAGTATCCGAAATTACAGGCATGTGCTACCACGCCCAGCTGATTTTATTTTTGAATTCTTGAAGAGATGATTTCTCTCTGCCCAGCCGGATCTCGAACCCGTGGGCTCAGGCAATCTACTCACCTCAGCCTCCCAAAGTCACGGGATTACAAGCTGAGG
>NW_007247594.1:3064-6351 GCF_000164805.1 Carlito syrichta
ACCTTCTGGTCTTCTGGATAGTTGTAACCGTGAATGTGGACACTGAAGTCCGTTGAGTTTCTCAGCATAACAAAGGGAAGATTACAGGACCCAAGAAATCTTATCGCCATATTTGTATGTCACTATCGCCTTAAGATGTACCTTGTAATCCTAAAATTTCTGTTTGTCCTTCTATTCCAATAGGAGCCGGGTGTTTTGAGGTTGCCAAATATTTATTACGTACTTTTAAGTGCAACCAGGATTCATGGATTCCACGACCCCAGGTAATTTCTAGGCATCTGCCTCTTTTTATACAGAGCTTTTGGATTCACATCACGAGGGAAAAACAGGGCATCTTGCTGAGAAAGAAAAGGAAATCTGGTTCTAGGAGTTCTGATTCGCCAGAATCTACAGGGCCTCTTAAAGAGTATAATAAGCAATCTGGGCTTCAGTGTCCCTACATTTTTCAGAGCTACTAGCTCCATAGATACACTTAATAGGTCATTACAGATCCCCAGGATCATTCTATTATCTTGATAGTTGTAATCGAGGATCTGGCCCAAATATCCTTTTGTACCTTATGAATATCTAGGATGATAATCAGGTACTCCAGCATTCAAATAACGTATTGGTACAAAATCCCTCGATTCAGGTTAACTCAAACTACAGAAATTTCTTGTGGTCGGGCGGGAGGGAATTGGGACATGGGTTTAGGAGAGTCCACATTTTGGGGAGTTCCTGTTAAGGGGAACCAGGAATCGCGGATTCCAGTTCCCCAATAACCTGTGGGAGTATTTCTCTTGATATCCAAACAACTGGAATTCTAGGTCACCAGGAAATATCTCAGCGCATGAATGAGAATGTAGCAAGAATCTGGGTAATGGGAGTCCTCATATACAGTAAACTACACGGCCTCTTGCTAAGGAAGAATAAGGAATTTTCGGTGCACGAGTCCACAGCCCAAAAATCCACAGGGCGTCTTACTAAGAGATAACCATGAATCAGGTTTTTAATGTTGGAGTCTGGGTAGTGGGAGTCCTCAAACACAGGAAACTGGACAGCCTATTGCTAAGAATATATAAGGAATCTGTGTTACAAGTGTCAACAATCCCTAAAACACTTCAGGGCGTCTTCCTAAGGGCTAAACACGAATCAGGGTTTTTTAAGCATGAAGCTGCGGAAATGGGGTCCTCATATACAGAAAAATGCACGGCCATTTGCTAAGAAAAAATAAGGAATCTGAGTTGCACGTGTTCTCTACCCCAAAAGAACTACAGGGCCTCTTGTTAAGGGCTAAACAAGAATAAGGGATTCAAAGCAGGAATGTGGGTAATACTCCTCATAACAGGAAACTTCGAGGCCTCTTCCTAAGGAAAAATATGGAATCTGTTTTACACGGTTCCTCAGTCACAAAATCTACATGACTTCTTTCTAAGGGCTAAACAAAAATCAGGGTTTTAAAACAGGAATCTCGGGAAAGGGAGTCCTCATATAGAGGACACTGCACAGCCTCCAGTGAAGCAAGAATAAGGAATCTGTGTTACACGAGTCCTCAATCCGAAAAAATTCCTAGGACGTCTTGCTACTGGACGAATAAGAATCAGGGCTTCGAGCTCCCCTCATGTTTTGGAGCTATTTAGCATGTGGATATTAGGAATCAGTCAATTCAGGACTCCAGCAACATTCTGGTCCTCTTGGTAGTTGTAAATGGGTGTCTCACATTGGACATCCGTTAGGTTCCTCAGGACAACTAATGCCAGATTCCAGCACAAAAGGGATCATCTCGCCATATTTGGATGTAACTCTTGGTGTCAAGATGAACTTTGTAATTCTCAAACTTCCATTTGTCCTTTTTATTTTGAAGGAGCCGAGGGTTTTGCAGTTGCCAATTGTTTAGTAAGTATTTTGAAAGGTAACCAGGAATCACGGATTTCCCGACCTTAGGAAAATGGTGGGCATCTGACTTTTTGTATACAGAGTTTTGGAATACACATGGACAGGGAAAATCAAGGCATCTTGCTGAGAACGAAAAGGGAATCCGGGTTCTTGAGTTCTCATTCACCAAAGTCTACAGGGCCTCTTAATGAGGTTTAATCAGGAATCTGGGCTTGTAGGTCCCCATATTGTTAGGGTGTCTTGTACTAGGGAACCAGAATTCTTGGATTCCAATTATCCAGGAAACTTCTGGGGGTTTTTCTTTCTTTTTTTTTTTTTTGAGTTGAAGTCTCAATCTGTCGCCCAGACTGGAGTGCAGTGGCTGCTCCCAGCCACCGCAGCCTCCACCTACAGGGCTCCAGGAATCCTTCTGCCTCAGCCTTCCGAGTAGCCGGAATCACAGGCATGCACTACCACACCCGGATGATTTTTTGTTTTATTGTAGAGATGAGGTCTCGCTGCCCACGGGGGTCTCAAACCCACGGGCTCAGGCAATCCACTCACCTCAGCCTCCAAAAGGTGTGGGATTACAGGCTGAGCCACTGAGCCCGACTGGGGTGCAGTGGCCGCTCCCGGCCACCACAGCCTCAACCTGCTGGTCTCTGGCGATCCTTCCGCCTCAGCCTTCCCAGTAGCTGGAATTACAGGCATGCGCTACCATGCCTGGCTGATTTTTTTGATTTATTGTAGAGAGGAGGTCTCGCTGCCCAGGCAGGTCTCGAACCCATGGGCTCAGGCAATCCACTCACCTCAGCCTCCCAAAGGCGCAGGATTACAGGCTGAGTCACCGAGCCCAGCTTCCTGGGGGTCTTTCAATTGATATCCATACAACTTGAATTCTAGATCACCACAAAATATCTCGGTGTCTTGCTGAGAATGCAGCAGGAATCTGGGAAATGGGAGTCCTCATATACATGAATTTTCAGGACACTTGCGAATGATGAATAAGGAATCTGGGCTACATGGGTCCTCAATACTGAAAATCAACAGAGTGTCTTGCTAAGGGCTAAACAAGATCAGGGCTTCGAGCATCCCTCATGTCCTTTTTGGGTTTTGTTTGAGTTGGAGTCTCACTCTGTCACCCAGACTGGAGTGCAGTGGCCGCTCCCAGTCACCGCAGCCTTGCCTGCTAGGCTACGGTGATCCTTCCGCCTCAGCCTTCAAGTATCCGAAATTACAGGCATGTGCTACCACGCCCAGCTGATTTTATTTTTGAATTATTGAAGAGATGATTTCTCCCTGCCCAGCCGGATCTCGAACCAGCGGGCTCAGGCAATCTACTCACCTCAGCCTCCCAAAGTCACGGGATTACAAGCTGAGTCACCGAGCCAGGACCACCAGTCATGTTTTAAAGCTATTTGGTATTTGGATAT
>NW_007247595.1:0-23120 GCF_000164805.1 Carlito syrichta
TGAGGCGGAAGGATCGCCGGAGCCCAGCAGGTCGAGGCTGCGGTGGCTGGGAGCGGTCACCCCACTCCAGTCTGGGTGACAGAGTGAGACTCGACCTAAAAAAAAAAGTGAACCTCTGCTTGAGACTGTCAGCTCCTTGGGGAGAGAAGCCTTATCCCATGACCACTGGGTGGGCCTTCCAGTGCCATCCACCTTGCTTGGTACTTAATAATGGCTCAACAAATATGATTAGATGGATAGATGTAAAATATGGACTTGAGGGGAAAGAAACATTAGAAGAATAGAAATGAGCAGGACAGATGATGACTTAATAATAACCATAGCCTGAGCTCAGCATGGGCTCACCTGGTCCCATCACTTCTTTTTTTTTTTTTTTAAAGCAAGATTTATTAAGAGGACAGAAAAGCTTCCACAGTGGGAGGGGACCTGAGGGGTTTGCCGCGGTCCCATCACTTCTTAGGAACCTCACTTGACAAAGAAGGAAAGGGAGGCTCTGCAAGATCACATGATGACTCCCTTGAGGTCACGTGACTAGAGTGGCAGCGCCTCCGTCTGGAGCCTGTCAAGTGGCACTAGAGGTCCTAGTCCTCATCCCTGTGTTTGCTGCCTGTGTTTTGTGAAGTAGACTTGAGCAACTGAGTGCGGATGCTGTATTCTCCAGAATTTGTTTCATAATTCTTTACTTGAAGCTGAGGAATGTGTGGGTGGACATTAACCTTAAAGCCTGGAGGTGGCCAGTTTTTATTTGAAAACCACAATCAGTCACTCAAATCCTCGGCATGGTAAGTTAGCCTTAAAGAATCCCAAACTTTTGAGGCTGCCATATCTAAATCTGCAGCTGGGGAGTTCACGTATCAGCACAAGCGACATTAGAAATCATTATTCATGGTGTGGCCAGTTTTGTTCAAAATATGTGGCAAGAATCATTGTATAGGCAGCACCAGCCCTGCATAGGGTCAGAACAAGAGTAAGGAGGCCAGAAGCCTCACATTCTCACATGGCCCTGGCTCTGGGGCACCGCTCGATTCTGTGTTCACAACTGGCACGCAAGGACTCTGCCCTTTTTATTTTTTTTGAGGTGGATCTCACTTTGTTGCCTAGGCTGAAGTGCGGTGGCACCACTACAGCACACCACAGCTTCAATCTCCTGGGCTCAGGCGATCCTTCTGCCTCAGCCTCCCGAGTAACCGGGATTACAGGTGTGAACCACCATGCCCAGCCAGGTTCTGCCTTTGACCTGAGGTGGCAGACAGCAGAAAGTAACTAAACTGCGCAACAGCCTTTCACGTGGCCTCATTATTAGCTGCGTCTTCAGAATGACATTGAAGAATTTTATTTAAATTCAAGTATACCAAGCTGGGCACAGTGGCTCACACCTGTCATCCCAACACTTTGGGAGGTGGAGGTGAGAGGATTGCCTGGATCCAGGGGCAGCCGGGCATGGTGGTTGCACCTGTGGTTCCAGCTACTTGGAAGGCTGAGGTGGAAGGATTGCCTGAGCCCAGCAAGTCGAGGCTGCAATGGCCAAGAGTATGCCAGTGCATTCCAGCCTGGGCGACAGAGAAAGACTCAGACTCAAAAAAAAGAAAAAAAAGAAGCCCACCCTAATTGGGTATGGTGGCTCATGCCTATAATCCCAACACTTTGGGAGGCAGAGGCGAGAGGTTTGCCTGAGCTCAGGGGGTCAAGACCAGTCTGAGCAACATGGCGAGACCTCATTTCTACAATAAATCAAAAAATTAGCCAGGCATGGTAGCATGTGCCTGTGGTTCCAGTCTCTTGGAAGACTGAGGTGGAAGAATCGTCTGAACACAGCAGGTCGATGCTGCCCGCGGTGGCTGTGAGCAAGCCACTGTACTCAAGCCTGGGTGGCAGAGTGAGACTCTGACTAAATAAATAAATAAATAAAATTTTTAAAAATTCAAGCATACCTAAAATACTTAAATAAGTACACATTTAAAATAATACCTGCTCTAGATAATGTAAATCATCTCCTAAAATAACACAAATCTGTGGTCCTCCAGCACAGAGGAAACAGATACAAGACACAAGACATGCATCAGTGACAAGCAGGAGTCTGTGTCCGGGTTTAAAATCCTGGTCTCTAAGGTGAGGATGTTCTAAAAGCTATATTCTTTGCTTAAGAAACAGCTGCATTGGTCAGGCACAGTGGCTCACACCTGTAATCCTAGCACTTTGGGAGGCAGAGGCAAGAGGATTGCCTGAGTCCAGGGGTTTGAGACCAGCTTACGCAACTTGGTGAGACTTTATCGCTACAATAAATTTAGTGGTGGCTGCACCTGTGGTTCCAGCTACTTGGAAGGTTGAAGCAGAAGGATCACCTGAGCCCAGCAGGTCAAGGCTGTGGTGGCTGTGAGCGTGCCACTGCAATCCAGCCTGGACAACAGAGTGAGACTCCAACTCAAATAAATAAATAAACACAAATTCAAGTATACTTAAAATGCTTAAATTATTACACATTTAAAACAATACCTGTTCTAGATAATATAAATCATCTCCTAAAACAACACAAAGCTATGGTCCACTAGCACATAGAAAAGAGACACAAGACACGCATCAGTGACGTGTAGCAGTTCATGCCCAGTTTTTAAGACCCGGTCTCTGTGGCAAGACTGTCTCCTAATGCTCTAAAGTCTGCATCCTCTGCTGAAGAGACAGATGTATTGCATACGATGCTGTCTTCTTTTGATTTGTTGCTCCTTCTGTCTCTTCCTCTAGGCAAGATTTACTAATGCAAATGATCTTTTCAACTTAAAATATTTAATGATTATAAAGTGATGATGACACAGTTTAAACATGTAGGCCAGGCATGGTGGCTCACGCTTGTAATTCCTATTAGGGAGGCTGCGGCAGGAGGATCACTTGAGCCCAGGGGTTTGAGACCAGCCTGGGCAACATAGTGAGACCTCATCTCTACAAAAATTAAAAAATTAGCCTGGTGTGGCACACGCCTACAGTTCCAGCTACTTGGGAGGCTGAAGTGGGAATATCATCTGAGCCCAGGAGTAAGAGGCTGCAGGGAGCCATGATTGTGCCACTGCACTCCAGCCTAGACGACAGAAACCCCCAACTCTAAATAAGCAAATGGTAATGAGGAATATGGGGAGAGGTCAGGCATCACATTGTGGTTATAGGTTCAGGCTCTTTCATCGGAAAATTGGAATTCACCCCTTACTGGTTGTGTAAACGTGAGCCTCTGTGAAACGACAGTGGTATCATATTGAAACCTAATCGCTCCAGGTTGCAGCCAGTAAATGAAACAATGAATGTAAGGTTTTTAGTGCATGGCTGGGCATACTGTCATTAACTGACAAATGTTTTGATGATGATGGAGGAAGGTATGAGACATGAAGTACTTTGTTACGTTTACAGAGCAAAGAAACACATACAAGTCTCTCTCTGGGCTTACCATGACTTCATGGAAAGTACTTAAACAGAAAGTACTCTCTCCTGCTGGTGTGAGGCACCCGGGCCCCCTCCCAGGCTTGTGGCTACTCAACCCCATGGCCTTGGGCCTGGACTAATCTCTGTTGGCTTTGGTCCCCAGTTCCACTCAAGGAGGGGGTGACGTGACCTTCCATCTACAACCTCTGATCTCCTCTTCACACCCAAGAGGGGCTCCCATGAGGGGAAGAGCTGACAGGACACCGCCTGAGAACTGAGAACTTGGATTGAGTGTTTCATGCAAATTTTTGTTTTTATTTGTTGTTGTTTTCATATAAACTCATTCACAGTCCACTTTCTTTTTCTCTTTTTTATTTTTTTGAGTCAGGGTCTTACTAGGCTGGAGCGCAGTGGCGTGATCATGGTTCACTGTGACCTCTAACTCCTGGGCTCAAGAAATCGTCCCACCTTGGCCTCCCAAAGTGCTGGGATTACAGGCATAAGCCACCGTGCCCAGCCAGTCCACTTTTGATGAGAGAGATTAGCATGGCAATGCCTGCCTGTCCATACAGGCCTCACAGGAAGCAGCCACTTTCCCATCCACCCAGGACACACCTTGAGAATTCAACACAGACTAGACTTGGATTTTGGTTAGTCTTTAATGTTGTTCCAATTTTTTAACAGTAAACAAAGATGTCAGTACAAAACATCAAGAAATGTGTTATCTGTCAGTAGTACTGGACAGTGATAGTGGTCACAGTGCTGGAACCGAGGTCACTCACATTTTAAGTGGACACAGCTCATCCTGTCTTGGCGGCACCTGTGTTCTGGCTGTCGGAAGGCAAGGGCCTGGCTTATGTGGCACCAAGTGTCTCCACTTTACTGGAAAGCAGCATTCTCGTCTCTCCTTTGCTTGGCATTTAAAACAACTGTTCACTTTCCTTTTGTGTTAACAGTGCTATAAGAACTGAAGGGGTCCTTCCCTACTGTTATTCCAGTAGTAACAATATATACCATACCTCTCTGGGTCAGTGTCGCTGGGTAAATTCCTTCAGGATTAGCAATTACTAGGAAATGACCTGGGAGAGAAGGTATGGCACTCGCACACCCACTGCACACCCTCAGAGCTTGCAGTATAAGGCTCTGTGGTACAACGTGCCTACAAGCAGCCTCCCATCAAACACCGAGGCCACAGAGCTTCCCTGCAGGACAGACCCATTGTTGGCATAAACTGTCGTCACGGTAGGCTTCTCAGATAGAATGTTCTGGATGCGGAGGACCTATTCAGGAAATACAAAGTATCAGTGTAAGACCACCATACACTGGTGTCATGAGATCACCCATAAGCCCTGTCTCCCCCAGTGACACACTGATTCAGAGGACAGGCTGTCAAAAATTGCAGTTATCAGTATCTTTAAAGAACTTTCCAGACCTTCAAAAAACGTACTTTCTTGGGCCATCTAGTTATTCCATGCCAGCACAGGATTCAGTGCTATTATAACAATTCAGCATTAACAGAAATATTTTCCCACCTACTTCAGCGTGAACAAAAGTCAAGTCATGAAGTGAGCTGACAATAAACCAGATATTTTAATATTGCCAGTATGCCACCCAAGAAGGGCACATGTCTTTATAAAAATGCCTTTTGACTAGTTTCCACCATAATTTAACACATCAAAAGATTATCTTTCTTAAAGTGTTTGAACAAAGTAACCTTCTGCCAATTATTGGCTTAAAGCAATTATAAACCCACTACATAAGTTTATTGTATTTTTGGTTTAAAAGAACTAAATAAACCATCCCCATGACAGTCTACTCAATTATTAGTTTAACAGAACTTAAATACTTAAGGTTGAAAAACTAAACATGTGAAAACCTCTGATGAGGGTGGGTTGCTGGGGTCATAAATGAAGAGCTTCTGGCCGTTGGGATGACAGCCTGCCCAGATGTCCCCTGAGGAAGGGTCGATAGACAAGTTATCCACCAGCGTATCCAACTCGAGGACCTTCCGAAAGAAACGACAATATCTGAATGGCATGAGAAGCTTGACTCCATGATTCACAGCCACCTCTGTGACAAGGGGAAATGACACAGCCCCCGTCCCCAACTCTCACACTGATATTGTTTTACATAAATGCAACACACTGGTTTAAAGTCACTTTTCATCTTTCCTGGAATTAGGACAGAGTAATCATCAGTCTCTCTGAAAATATCTTTAAAAAATGAGCCCCTTCTCTCTTCAGTGATGCCCAATGATCAATTAGGCTCAAGGAACTCAACCAAAGCAAGACAAGAGATTCTTAATCAACCTAAAATATGTGTTGTTGGGCAGGAAGACAGTGAGACTGGTGTGGAACTCTACTTCTACCTTCATTTACTACTGAGAGGACTGACAACGACGGCATGGATTTTCATTTGAGAATCCATCTGTTAGTCCTTTCAGTTGTGAATGCTCTTCCTGGAATTCATTGCTACCTACGGAATGAGCCCTAAATCTGATGGGAATCCCACTCCCCCCCAGCCACTGTGTGTAACCACGGCCAGTTCTTGTGGTTGCTGGGAACAGGAGTGTACTCTAGTTGTGGGAAGAAATATATATATATATATATATATATATATATATATATATATATTTTTTTTTTTTTTTTTTGAGTTGGAGTCTTACTCTGTCGCTCAGGCTGGAGTGCAGTGGCACACTCATGGTCACTGTACTCTTGACCTGCTGGACTCAGGTGATCTTTCCATCTCAGCCTTCCAAGTAGCTGGAATTACAGGAACGTGCCACTGCACCAGGCCAGTTTTCTTATTTACTGTAAAGATGAGTCTCAGGCTGTTCTTGAGCCCCAGACTCAGGCAATCTTCTTGCCCCCACCACCCAAAGTGCTGGGATTACAGGTGTGAGCCACCGTGCCTGGCTGGGAAGAAATCTTTTAAAACCCGAGTAGGTACACTGGCATTCATATTCTAAGTGTGGTACTGTTACCATAGAGTATAACTATGTAATGGCAAAGCATAGTAGATTAATATCTATATGTAAAAATAAATATCTTACCTTCCGTTGAGTTAAATTCATATTAGGGTGTTTTTCCAAAACGTGAATTTCGTGAGCCAATATGTCAGCCACATAGATAAACCTTTGCAGAAAGGACACACTGATCAGGGTTCTGTGGCAATACCCCACTTCATTAATACAGTATGAAAGAGTAAGATTTAATAACCTGCCAAGGAGTTAATCAATGATGGGCCCTCAAGGAACACTTGATAAAGGTCAATTTTTATTTAAAACGTAAGCTTTCAAAATCAACTCAGTGGTACTACAACAATCATGGAATTATTAAATTATTTTTCAAAGGACCATAAGGAAAATAATATAGCACATCATTTTGAATATAAAGTCCTTGATATTTTCCACTGAAATGACAATAAGACAAATGTTTAGCTTTATAAGAAAGGTCTTTATATTCCACAATATAATTTGCTATTTCTAAGTATCACTTACATATAGAAATACATGGTACAGAACACATTTTATTAAAATACTTATTCAATATAGCATTTACTAACACATGGAGAATTTGAAGAGTAAGAGATAAGTGTGTACTCAGAAGAACCTGCCTGCATGGCATGGAGTGCCTTAATGGACTCCTTAAAGGGGAGTTTACTCATTGATGGACAGCTCCATGGCAACCGCCCTGTTGAGTACAGACCCCGTGAAGAAAGTCATGAACTTGGAGCTGTGGCGGACACAGACATTTAGAAGACTCAGCCTCCCTCTTTGAGAGTTTACAGCGTGGGGGCCAGCCACATGGGTCTGCACACGTTCAACACCCAAGACAGCCCGATGGGGACCATGGAAATGGTGCTGGCCTAGAGACTGGAGAAATGTCCCACTTCTGTGCATGCAGAAGGTACCTGCAGGCCGAAGGGACAGACAGAGACTGAGGTGCTGAGGCTGCAGTCGCTGGGCAGAGGCGAGCGCAGGGCAGGAGTACAGGGGCAGGACGGGGGAGGGTTTTTAAAACAATGAGCGCTTTGTCCAGAGTGTGGAAGTGTGCCCACAGGGACGAGGAAGGAGGGAGCTGGTCCTTTCAAGCACTTAGCCGGCCTTATAGTGACAAGCAACTGGATTCCATTCGATTTTTAGAATAACAGAGTGGCATCAGAACGGATGGTCAGTGCTGTTCAACCATCACTGTGCATTTGTTTTGCGCCTAGCCCTGGATCCCCCACAAGGAGCCCAAGGGGAGGAAGGCAGTGCTCCCATGCCAGGGAGCCCTGTCATGCTAACGGACAAAAGGATAAGATTGGCACAAGTGCAAAAAATGGGGGTAGAGAGAAAACAAATTGAGGCTGGGTGGAGTGGCTCACGCCTGTAATCCCAACACTTTGGGAGACCGAGGATCACTTGAGACCAGCCTGGGCAACATAGCAGGATCTCATCTCTACAGAAAAACAAAACAATTAGCCGGTCATGGTAGCATATGCCTGTAGTCCCAGTTACTCGGAAGGCTGATGCAGACGGATCCTGAGCCTAGGAGGTAAGGCTGTGGTGAGCCATGACCATGCCACCACACTCCAGACTGGACAACAGAGTGAGACCCTAACTCAAAAAAAAAAAAAGTGAGATAATTTTGGGACAGTTGGGCAATACTTACTGAAGTTAACATTTCCAGGATTCACACTGTTTGAGCAAATAGTTCTATTTTCTTGGAGTTTGTTCCACAGAAACGTTGTACAAATGTTCAGAGGGGAACATAATACCACTCAATCAGTGCCCACACTGGGATTTGAACCCAGGCCTGAAGGAGTTCCAAATCTGCAAGTTGAGCTATTATGTTATAATGTTCTCTGAGGGAGTTTTTCCTTAATAAACATTTGTTTAAATTTCAGTGGTAAATTATAAGTATAAAATTGTTTTTATACAGAAAAAGACCTACATACCCATCAACAATGAATTGGTTAAATTAGCTTAAGCTCATCCTTATAATGAAATTATATATAGCCAATAAAAACCATGATATATTTATTTAAAAGAAAATACCTACCCAATACTTTAATATGTAACCTCAATATGATCATACTTCAAAATTTACATTTATGAAATTAAATCTACAATAATATATACCAAGCTTTATATATTGTATACACATTCATATAATATATACTTATATGTAAATACATGTGATACATATAAGAATATACGATATGTCCATATATCTACATAATATATATAATTATATACAGTGTATATAATTATATATAGTGTGCATACAGTATATATACAATATACTTAAAATGTCAAGAAAGCCATTTTCACATTGGAAAAAAAAGCAAAATAATGAATTTGATCGGCACCATAACTAAGAAAAAATGAAGATATTCTGGAAGGGGTCGTACTTATTATCAGGCGAAATATTGATTCCATTTGCTGAGTCAAATCCTTCTGCTACCACTTTAACTTCATTTGGACTGTAGTAAACAACGTTGGCCCAGCGTAAGTTCAAGTATGTTTCCAAATACTTCAAGAAAGGATCGGAGAAGTAGTGGTCATTGGTGGCATAGAAATGTGTGGGTCCCACAGCTGTGACATCATTCACGCTGGAAGAGAAACATGACACGTGGGAGACAGTATGTCTCACTGGTCTCCGTGGCAGGGATTAAGTGAGGCTGATACAACATGTGGGCTATACTTCTGGTGAGAAGTTTTCCAGGAAAGGGTGAGCTTAATCACATGACTACAGTCATAGGTAGAACACTAGAATAGTGTGTGCCAAGAGCACTTTTATATGATACCAGGTCATTTAGCAATTATGGCAGGATTATTATAAAAGGAGAGAGGGACCAGGCTTGGTGGCTCAGCCTCTAATCCCAGCACTTTGGGAGGCAGAGGCGAGTGAATTGCCTGAGCCCATGGGTTCAAGACCAGCCTGGACAACTTGGCAAGATCTCGTCTCCACAATAAAATAAAAAAATTAGCTGGGCATGGTGGAATGTGCCTGTAGTTTCAGCTACTACTTGGAAGGCTGAGGCAGAAGGATCGCCGGAGCCCAGCAGGTTGATGCTAGGGTGGCTGTGAGTGTGCCATCGCACTCCAACCTGGGTGATGGAGTGAGACTCCAACTCAAAAAAAAAAAAAAAAAGAAAAGGAGAGAGGATTTAGTGCCACTAGGGCATGCTTTTTGACAGCAAAACATGTAGGGTTTAACAATTACATGTAGTGATGAGCCAAGCACAGTGGCTCACGCCTGTCATCCTAGCACTCTGGGAGGCTGAGGCAAGAGGACTGCTTGAGCCCAGAAGCTAGAGATCAGCCCAGGCAACATAGCAAAGACTTGTCTCTACAAAAAAAAATAAAAAATTAGCCAGGCATGGTGGTGTGTGCCTGTAGTCTCAGCTACTCAGGAGGCTTAGGAAGGGGGATCACTTCAGCCCAGAGGGTCGAGGCTACGGTGAGCCAGGATCATGCCACCACATTCAGCCTGAGCAACAGAGTGAGGCCTCACTCCAAAAAAAAAACAAAAAAAACAAAAGGAAAAAAGTCCCCAGGTGAAGACTGAGCTGTCGTCAGTGCAGAGCTGGTGTAAGCCTGCCAGCTCTGAGGCTGTCGGCAACATTCACCAGCTTCCACGGGCTTAGTTGCTGGGTCTTACCAAGTTTCCTTGCTTAGTTGTTCATTAGACTT
The DNA here is from genome assembly GCF_000164805.1 of Carlito syrichta. Classification (NCBI taxonomy): domain Eukaryota; kingdom Metazoa; phylum Chordata; class Mammalia; order Primates; family Tarsiidae; genus Carlito; species Carlito syrichta. The sequence continues at coordinate 10,088 of NW_007247595.1, forward strand.
AGGCTGACTATTCAGTTTCTCTCTGCCTCGTGAAGTCGGCATATCAAGAAAGAACAGGCACTCAGTGAGCACTTGCAGAGATGGGCGATGACACGGCCACACACAGTACTCAGGCGAGACTCACACGCTAAGAACAATGACATCTTTAAAGCCAGGTAGGCGAGAGTGCTTTTAAATCTGAATTCCAATTACGCTGTGCAGAGACGTCTGAAAGGACTGCTTAATTCTTAGTTAAATGAACAACACAGTGCTGTGGAGGGAGGGGGTCTCCTTCCCTAAGGAGCTGCACTTCAGGGGCCCTGCGTGGCATCTGTGCTCCTGCTTCTGATGAAGGGCCTTTCTGGAAGGAATCATCAGAAGCTACGTGCTTATGTCCAAGACAGGGAAGCAGAAATTTAAAAGAACCATTAAGTTTAAACTCAAAGAGCAGCAGGTCAAGGTGAGTCAGACTGGGAGGTGCCAACAACTCCTTCAGCTGTCCACTCCCAGCCTGAGGTTTCTCATGCAGCAGTGACCCCGCTTCAGCCCCAAGGCCTCCTTCTAGGGGCCGTGAGCCCCTGGCCCCCACCAACCCTGTGAAAGCACCCCATGTGAAGTCCCACACAAGGCCAGTACATAGTAGGCTACGCTTCCTTGGCGAAATGGGTGTTGATATTATTCAGGTGACAAGTCATCTACAAAGGAGGGTGATAGTAGGAAAAGCAGGCCAGGTCTGTCTTCTGCCCTGTCGTCAGCATCTCATCACCTCTCAAGGGAGCCTGTATGGAGTGCCGACTGTTACAAGGAGTGACAGCGACTCCATGTGCTGTGCTCTCCCTGGCTACAGGGAAGACGTGGTGTGTACATACATAAATATGTATTTGTAAGTTATAGATATAAACTCTTGTGTTACACATGGTATGTATCATAGATAGTTCTTTTATTCTGGCCGTTAGGTGTACATTAGCTCTTATGAAAGTGAAGGACCACCTGCCCTGAGGAGTATTGAAAAATGCTAGAACGAACAAGATGAGACAGTACCTTGGAAGAAGCTCGTGTCTGATTGTTTTCAAATGCAACAAAGAATTTTCTTCTTCTTCAAATTTAAAAATTTCCACAGTATTTTTGAATTCTGGGTGGTTTACAACGAAGAGATACACTGTGTCATCTAAAGAATGGAAAAAACAGCTAATGTGCAAGACATGGCAGATGCCCGCAGGACCTTAGGGCAGACGCTGACATTTCAACACCCAAGTAGGGAGAGGCTGAGCTATAACTTGACGACCAGTCTTCTCTGTCCTGTCTGTCTGCTGTGATTTCTGACTATTGGTCCCCTGACCTTTCAGCAAGAGTGTTTTCTGCTCTAGATACGGAATCCATGCAAACAGCAAGATCTTGTCTTTCCAACATGCACACTCTGCTTACAGTTTAATTCCTACATACAGCTCTTTTTACTGCGATGATCATAGGTATAGGAAAAGGTTACAAAGTATAGACATGCTTTCAGGGCTGTTGGAAAATTCAAAACACAGCACAACTAACTGTTGGTTAGTGGCAAAGGAACAACCTGGTTGTTTGAAGAATACAGAAATAACTCATGAGTGACCTGGTGTGGTGGCTCACGCCTGTCATCCCAGCACCTTGGGAGGCGGAGGCAAGAGGATTGCCTGAACCCAGGGGTTCGAGACCAGCCTGGGCAACTTGGCGAGATCTTGTCTCTATAATAAATTTAAAAAAGGAGATGGGTGTGGTGGCTCATGCCTGTCATCCTAACACTTTGAGAGGTAGAGGAGAGAGGATTGCCAGCAGGTCGAGGCTGCAGTGGCCGTGAGGATGCCACTGCACTCCAGTCTGGGCCACAGAGTGAGACTCTGACTCAAAAAAGAAAAAAGAAAGAAAGAAAGAACTCATGGGGGGACGGGCCTCTCCTGAGGAACAGCATCAAGTCTGCATCCACATCAGAGCATCTCTCACCGCGGTCGACGAACGTGCTGATGCCATGTGGATTGAATGAGGCCAGGTCGAACCCGCGGCTGACCCTCAGCTCCAGTGCCCTCGGCCTCTCCTCCTTCAGGTCCATCAGCAGTATTCCTCCAGGCTTGTCGGGGGCGAAACTGTGGAGGCCAGGAAACTTGAGACCCTTTTCCAAGACAGTGAGAAAAATCCTGAGTGCTTCCATGGACTCACATGGGAACTCTACATAAGCAACAGACTATGAACACGGGGTGGGGGGAGGCATGAAACTACAAGCTCAAAGCAGACAGAGAGGAGCACAGAGCAGAAGGTTACTGGAGTTTTGGAGTTGAGTAATGCCGGGTCTTGCTGAATGGGGCAGAGGTCAGGGAGGCGATCCCTCCTGGGGTGACAGGAGAGTCCAGGAGAGCTAAGGTGGCCACAAGTGGAAAGCCAATCTTGGCTGTGGAATGTGCTCAACTTCCACGGTGCCAGGGTCTTGAGCAGCAGCGTGGTTGGGCCCTCCTGGCCTGCATGTTCTCTGCAGCCCATCAGTAGCCCATGATGACACACCTTGAAAGCATCCCCCTCATGAAGATGCGGGTGGCTCTCACCTCTTCCTCTGCGGTGGCCCTGGTCCAGAACTCTACTTGGATCAGGACAGTCGTCCCTCACTGGCTGATTTCTGCTTCCACCTCAGCATCCTGAGGACAGCAGGTCCTGACACAGCATTCATCAAACCCTCTAACGGGTCAGGCACAGTGACCTCCTTCCCTTGATTCCTTATATTAGTGCCAAGTGTCACCTCCCCAACGAGGCTACCCTGCCCTGGCATAGCCTGCTCTCCATGCCTGTAATCCCACACTTTGAGAGGCCAAGACAGGAGCATTGCTTGAACCTGGGAGTTCGAGGCCAGCCTGGGCAAACAGCAAGATCTTGTCTTTCCAACAACAGCAATAACAATAATAACAATCAAAAAATTAGCCAAGTGTGGTGGTGTCCACCTGTAGTCTCAGCTACTCAGAGGTTGAAGTGGGAGAGGTCAAGGCTGTGGTAACCCATGATGGTACCACTGCATTCTAGCCTGGACCACAGAGTGAGACCCCCAACTCAAAAAACAAAGACACGCTCTAACAGTGTCCTCTAGCTCACCCATGGAAAGCCCGAGGCCCTGTGGGACCAGCCTTCTGCCTCCCACTCAACCCCCTATCCTCAGCCCCTAAGACTCCTTCTCATACATGTGACTTTGTCAGCCTGGCTTACTTGATGTTCTTCAACAAGCCAGGTACACTCTGGCCGCAGGGCTTTGATCCATGGTTGCCTCTGCCCGGGGTATGTCCCCTCAGAGGACAAGGCCTCCTTCCCTTGATTCCTTATGTCAGTGCCACGTGTCACCTCCCTGAGGCCACCCTGCCCTGGCACAGCCTGTCCTCTTTCCCCACGCTGGCTCTTTCCCCCCGCCCTGCTGCCATCTGACGTGTACAGACACTCATGTCCATAAGAATGCTCTACACATAGGGCTGATGGGCTGACGCAGGCAGGTGGTAAGGAGGTCCCATCTGGTGGCCTCCTCCCCTGGGCCTCCATGCTGCTTCTCCTCCTGCTGGTGGGTCTCTGCTCCCAGATCTGCAGGACTCCCTCCTTCCTGCCACCTGACCTCTGGGCAGATGTCACTCATCAGGGAGCCCTCAGCTTACCATCTCAGAAGTGGCAGCATGACACTACTTGTCCACAACTGTCACCCTCTGCTGCCCTACCTTCCTTTATTTTGTTAGAATGCTGTCACCATTGGACACAAATTCACAAGCCCCTTAGGACACAGGCCAGGCCACTGTCTGCTCTGTCTCCTGCCAGATCCTGGTGCCTGGAATGGTGCCTGGCAATACAGTCCATCACCTTTTGTGTGGTAGGCCCCACTTGCTTACTGGTCTATTCGGGGACTCGCTGTCTTGTTTGTTGATGCCTCATGCCTATTCCTGTGCCAATATACCGTTTTTTATATTACCATAGCTTTACATTTACATATAGGATATATGTATAAGTATCATATATATGGGAGATTAAATTGCTATTCTGAATGGAATATTTTTATTATTGCTATTATTTCTTTTTTTATAGGTAATGCCATTATTTTTCAGAGATAGATAGGTTTGGGGTACTTCTGAAATATTTATCTGCATATTTTTGTGGTAAAAATATGCATTCAGTCTATATTACTGTGGGTAATAAAGAGAAGCCAAAATCCAAGGTGTCCACTCGAAGCGCCCCAATGCTTTAGAAGATATTGTTATTTCACCTGTTTTTTTCCAGTGCTTGGGGAAGCCACTGGGTTTTGTATGTTCATTTTGAATCCAACTATTTCATTGAACTCTCCTGTTCTACCAGTTTGTTAGTTGAACTTCTTGGCTTGTTTATAAAACAATGAATTATTTCATCATCTGAAAATAATGGCAGTTTTGTAGTTTTTTGTCTTTCCTTCTTTTTTTAGACAGAGACAGGGTCTTGCTCTATCACACAGGCTGGAGTGCAGTATGCAATCATAGCTCACTGAGCCTTGAACTCCTGGGCTCAAGGAATCCTTGTGCCTCGGCCTCTCGAGTAGCTGGGACTACAAGCGTGTGCCACCATGTCTGGCTAACTTTTCAATTTTTTTTTTTAGAGACATGGTCTTGCTATGTTGTCCAAACTGGTCTTGAACTTCTGGCCTCAAGCAATCCTCCTGCCCTGGCCTCCCAAAGTGCCAGAATTATAGGCATCAGCCACTGTGCCCAGCCAGTTTTCTTTCTTTTTTCCCCCCTATCTCACATTTCTGTCTTATTTTCTAAATTCTTAAGAACATTAGTAGATTACTGATGGTTATGGCCCTATTGGGCATTTTCTTTCTGTTCTGAACATTAATGGGAATGCAGCCGTTTTACCACTAAAAGTGATGCTTACTGCAGGTTTCTGGGAATTCTCCTTTTCTTGCTTGTTTGCTTGAAGCCTTTAATCAAGAATGAGTATTGAACTTTATTAAATATTTTTCTGCACTCACTGAGATGATCTAGTCTTTTCTCTTTTAAATCAGTTATTTAATAGATTACCTATCTATCTATCTATGATTCATCCTTGCATTCTCAAGTAAAGCCTTCTAGGTGATAATAAATGTTATTTGAAAGCACTATCTTATTCAGTTTATTAATACAATGCAGTCACATTTATGCAAATTTAAGATACTATATAAAATCAAGACTCACTTTATGCATGAAATTGTACCTAATAGGAAATCCTCTAATTTTAAAAAATCTACCTACAGATGTGTATGCTCATGACTGGCAGGCACCAGGAGTGCCATGCATATGGCCATGCCACCTCACATGTTAACATCCCCTGCTCCCTGCCAGAGTCCTAAAAACAACAGCATGGCTCACACACACACAACACCCTGTCAGATGGAAAAATGATTCATGACTATTTTAGCACCCCCTATTCTTTAAATCTTGTTTTCTCTTTTAAATTTTTTATTTTTTATTGTGACAAAATACACTTAACATAAAATCCACCATCTCCACCATTTCCTAAGAGTATAGTTCAAGTAGTGTTAAGTACATTCACATTGTAGTTTAATTTTTTAAATATTTTATTCTATGCCATCCAATCCCTCATCAAGTGTGATGCTGGTTCTGAGGTGACCCTCAAACCCATAGATGTGGAATAGGTTGGGTTAGATGAGCCGAAACATTAGAAAAAGAACAAATCCCACCATGTGTGAACTCTTCATTCATAAGCAAGCGCATTCTAGGTGTGTTAGAGACGACAGCCGAGTCCTGAGTCCACAAGCAACAACAGTGAAATGAGAATAAAAGGTCAAATAACCAAGGAAAGAAAACAAAAGAAACTTCTGCTGCCTCTGTTACGAGTTCCTGGCCCCTAGCTAAGATGCTTCTCGATGTATTGCAGGATCCTGGCCCCTGGCTGAGATGGCTTTCCATGTGCTACGAGATCCTGGCCCCTAGCTGAGATGCTCTCCATGTGCCTACGGGATCCCGTCCCCTAGCTGAGATGGCTCTTGTTGTGGTTACAAGATCCTATCCTAGCTGAGACGGCTCTCCATGTGTTATGGGATCACGGCCCATAGTTGAAATGGCTGTCCATGCATGTGCCTGGAGATGTCACCTCTCTTAGTTCAGATTTATTCCCATGGGGGCTGGGAGAAGTCTTGAAGTAGGTAAATTCTCGGTTATATAAATCTCCAAGAACACATCCTTGAAGATAAAAAAACAAACAACAACAAATAACCAATGCCCCTGCCTTCTACTTTACTCAGAATTTTCACATCTCTTCTTAAGAGTGATTTGGACTGGTGGGTCCAGTGTTTTCCCTAAACCTATCTATATGCGCAAGCGTGCACTTCCATACAAACCCATAATTTGACTATAAATACCATTTGATTCATTCTGTGCAGGCGATCAAATACAACTTTTCTCTTGAAATCTTATTTTTAAATTAAATATACACATTGGTGTTTCTGTTAAAGCTCATGGCATTTCTTTTCCCTGGTGGTAATAACCAGTTGCTCACAGTCCTTCCTACAAAAGCCAGAAGGAGCCCACAAGTGTCCTGACACTCACTTCCTCCCAAGTCGAGTTTTCTCACCTTTAGTGTAGGCCTGATTACTATCTTATTAGAGCAGTAACTCTCTTCTAAAGTGTCTCCCAGTTTTCCTGAGTCTCAGAGTCTGAAAGTAATGGCTGTTAAGAGGGAATCGAATCATTGCAGGCAGCATTCAGAGATGGATGCTTCTACCTCAAGAAGAACTGGACCGTGGAGGTGCCAGAGCTGACCTCAGCCCTTGACAGGAGGCCGGGGGTAGGGACTTCTTCATCTGCCCCTTGCCCAGATTTCCCACCAGAATGGATACTGTCCAAGCCAGCCTCATACAAGCCAAGTAATTCTAGTCTTTCTACTGTGTGCCCAGAAAGGACACGATTTTTCAGTTATAAGAATCAAGCAAAGTGAAGGGCGTGAATCAGCCCAGACAATGACTGCCCACTTAGGCCGTTCATGGGCAAAAGAAAGAAAGAAAAAGCACTGGTCTCAGCATGAAAAAATTGATATATTGTTTGAAAAATAATAGTGGCAAGAACATTGGTTTAAAGTTGAGTACGGAGTGGAAAGAAAGGTGGATCCTGCATTGAAAACAATACAAAGGCAGTACTGGAGGGCACAGTGGTGCATCAAATATCTTTTTCAATGACGCACTTTTAAAACACAGATTGTGCAGGAAGAGAATGAAGACCCATATATCAGCTGGCAGAGAGTCCTCATCTTCCTATTTAGAAGAAAGGCTTGGGGAGGCCCTCCAAGACCTTGTCTGACCTGCCTTTTTTTCAGGACGTGTTTTGAAAAATGAGAAATTTTGAAAACAAGTTACTATTGTGCAGATCTAATCAAACCCTTCATAGCTAAGCTGCTGACTTGGGGGAGGAGAAGCCACTCACCACACTGAAGAAAGCCAGACCGTTGGGAAGTATGTCAATGTCTTCAGCGCCAGCCTCTGTAGGTTCAAGGACAGATAAGTGTCACATTCAAATTCTATGTGTTAGATAGAGCATAACTGGGACTTTGTTTACTTTATCAGCGTGTCTGTATCTTTAGGGATCATTCCAATTTTTTCTCCCAAGGAATGACTCTTTTTAATAAACGTCAGTTTAAACCCCTTCCTGAAGTGAACTTCTGACTTGAAATGTTATATTTACTCAAATCAAAGTCAAGTTATCACCACATTTCCAGCTATAATGCAGAAAAAGTTGACATCTGTACACTCTGATGATAAACATCCAGATGTCTGTATAAAAGTAATTGACATCAGGGGAATATTCCTTTCTGAAGGAAGGGCTCACAGTCACTTAACCATGCAAATATCCTTGTCCTATTCTGTGCTCATTCAATCTGAAGCCAACAGACATTTCTCTCATTAACAGAGATAGAACACCTGGGATTACATATTCCCTCTTTAAAAACTAGTGTCTACTTATTCTCATAGGTAAAGAAAGCTTTCCATTTAATCTTTAAATATAGGCTTTAAATTGCAGGAAAAAAAACTAGCAAAAGAAAATTCATCAAAAATATCACGCTCTTAAGTCAGTTGAAGCTTCTAGCCCCTGTCTCTGAGTCAGGCTACAAAGACTATTGATGGTTTATCGATTGTCTGCAGTCCATTCCACACAGCACAGCAAATAACTAGACATGAGACCTTCCCAATGGTCTTGCCGTATAAATTTTGCAGACAGATAATAGACCCAAACACAAGAAAAAAGGAATAAAAATGGCTTAGATTAAGCCAAATCATGACACATTCTTTGAGTCCACTAAATCCAATCTTTCTTTTTAAGACTTCTCCAAAGAATTTCTTCAAGATTATTTCTAGGTTGTCAAAACCAAACAGCATCAATCTATCCAGCATTTGGGTTTTGATTCACGAGTTTGCATTAAGTTAGTTGCCTCCAGAGTGGCTTGTTCTGTCATAGTGCAGAGAAGCAAAACAAAATAAAAAATGGGCCAAGAAATATTGTGTCAAGATTACCCATCTGCGTGGTCCTAGAAAGATCTATGTGAATATGCTTAAGCATGGTATAGTCGAGGGTCTCAGCCCGAGGTCTGTGGGCCCCTGAGGAGCCATGCATGGGCTTCAGAGGATCTGAGAACCCTCTGGAATTCCGTGTGATGCAAAATGTCTCACATATGTGCAGATGAGAACTTTCCTGTGGAAACGATCCTTGACTTTCAGCAAATACAAAAAGGGTGTGTGATTCTCAAAAGGGGTTAAGAACCACTAGGTTCCAAGGGGGGTCTCCATTGGGAAGGAGCAAGGACCAGGGGGACACACACATACATGCACACAACCGTAGTCCAAGTTTTGCTTTGTGGACCCATTTGGTAGAAGCTCAATTAATTAAAATTTATTTTTTATGAACAATTATTTAAGAAAATTTAGTTCAATGTGCACATGCTCACACACATAGGAAAAGAAAGGATTTACAGACAACAATTAACATTGTTTCTCTGAATGGTAGGGTTTTAAGTGATTTTTATTTTCTTCTTTATACTTTTCTTAGAATTTCTACCAATAATAATATTGCATTCATAACTAAGAAATGAATAATCTTTTTATAAAAGATGCTTTCATTTCAACTACCTTGTCACTTAACTCTAATTCCACTGCTAATTCCAATGGGGAAAAAAAAATGGTGTCCTACCCATAGCCTTGGGAATATTTTCCAGATCTGCTTCTCCCCTCCACTGTCATGGCCACCGCAGTAGGTTTTGCCCTCTCCTGTCACCTTTTTGTTGTGATGACAGCCAGAGCAATCAATGCCGGGGAAACTTTTTCTCACCTAATTCAATAATAATAACAACAGCAACAATAACAGCTACTGATACACATCAAGTGCTTACCAAACACTAGGCTCTTTGTAAACACCTTCCCTACACTATCTCACAGAACCTATAACACCAACAGGCGGGATTCTCATCCCTTGTTTCAGAGTGACAGCGCCGAGACTATGAAAGGCAACGTGCTCAGGGTTATCAGCTGGGAAGCTGGGACTCAGGTTCTTTCCTCTGAATTAGAGGCACAAAGAAAATGCGAGACCTCATCTCTATAATAAATCAAAAATTAGCCGGGCGTGGTAGCGCGCACCTGTAGTTCCAGCTACTTGGAAGGCTGAGGCGGAAGGATCGCCGGAGCCCAGCAGGTCGAGGCTGCGGTGGCCGGGAATGGCCACTGCACTCCAGTCTGGGTAACAGAGTGAGATTCCAACTGAAAAAAAAAGACCCATGGCTCTGTCTATTCAACCGTGGTCAATTTCTCAAGTTTGCTTTCCCCACAAAGTTTTGTTCTTAACCAAGTTACATCCGCACTTTTCTGGGAATCTCTCCCAAAACTGTCTCTTTGGAAAGTCTTCTAGCTTAGCCCCCTGATTCGGATCCCGTCTTGTTGCTTAGCACTTGTCCATGTCAGACCGGCCAAGTGATCACACGTATCCATGTTCCTCTAGTCCATCTCAGCAGGGGTCTGCGGTAGCATGGAGACAAATGCCCTCCTCACCCTTTCCCACTGACAGATGTGGTCATTAGGACATGGGGGTACAAGGTGTTTGCAACTACTGGAGACCGATAATGCCCATGCAAATGTTCCATCTACCCCACCCTGCCAGGAAACAGCAACAGCCCCAGTTCCTTTCTGGATGAAGCTGGAAGCAGTGAGCCAGGGACAGTAGTGTGGCTTCATGATCATCCTTTGTTCCTGAATGACCACAGGGAACGCCATCTAATGACCCTAGGCATTTGCCTGCAGCAAGACTGATAGGTCAGAGACAAAGAAAAATAGAAGTCTCTCTTAGTAACAGAAAATCAGCCTCTGCAGTACCCGGCAGAGTCTCCAGTATGTCATGTAGCGTGTTATTTTCCACTTACTTTGGCTCACTAGTTAGGTACATTAATCACCCTGGAAAAAGATACTACACTGAAAGGAGAATTTTCACAAGTTACTTAGCTTCCTCCAGCCTGGGGTCCTTATCTGCTCCTTATCACAAGAAACAATGTGTTTTCATCCCACAATTCTTTTTATTTTGGTTTTGTCCCCACCTCCACAGGTCCATTGTAAAGTAGATGTCAAGGGCTATAGACTTCAATGAATTTTTTTCAATCTCCCAGGCAGCAATTATTATAAAGATCTTGAGTGCAAAATAAACTGTCAGTTAACTCAAGAGAGGCAGTTCGTTCACATGTTTGTTTTAGTCAAGGACTCTGAAGGCCAGACATTTAGAAAATAAGTTTTTGTTTGTTTGTTTTACTTTTAAGTCTCAAATAAAGCTAACTCGCTCTTGTCATTCTAATTTTTATTAAGTAGATGTTGACATTATGCCAAATCTTGGGTGTGGAAAAGCCTAGCTTCTGTCTGTAAGATAGACTGGAAAGGAACAGAAAAGTAGAACAAACAGCAAGATGCACTCTGTCCACAGAAGATACACATCCCAGATGGTACGTGGTCGACAACTGTGGCTCATTAAAACAGAAAGACATGAGATGATATGAGAGATACAAAGCGTGTGTGTGTGTGTGTGTGTGTGTGTGTGTGTGTGTGTGTGTGTGTGTGTGTGTGATGCTGAGGCAAATAGAGGACAAGGGGGCAGAAGTCTCACCTCTTGGAGGCATTGCTGGCCTCAAGTGAGTAGCTATTACTGTTTCTAAAATAAAAAATGAAAAACAGAGGCCAAGTACGTAATCTCAGCACTTTGGGAGGCCAACGCAGGAGGACTGCTTGAGCCCAGGAGTTTGAGACTAGAATGTGCAACAGAGTGAGACCTCCTTTCTACAAATCAAAAAACTAGCCAGGCGTGGTGGCATACTCTTGCAGTCACAGCTACTTGAGAGTTGGGAGGATCTCCTGAGGCCAGGAGGTTGAGGTTGTGGTAAGCCATGATCGTGCCAGTACACTCTAGCCTGGGTGACAGAGTGAGACTCCAACTTTTAAAAAAAGAAAAGAGGCTGAACTTGATGACTCAGCCTGTAATCCCAGCACTTTGGAAGGCCAAGGCAAGTGGATTGCTTGAGCCCGCGGGTTCAAGACCAGCCCAGGCAACTTGGCGAGACCGCATATCTACAATAAAGAAAAAATTCACTGGGGGTGGTAGCGAGCACCTGTAGTTCCGGCTACTTGGAAGGATCGCTGACACCCAGCAGGTCGCCGCTGGGGTGAACAAGAACTTGCCATGGCACTCCAGCCTGGGTGATAGAGTGAGACTCCAACTCAAAAGAAAAGAAAAACAAACAAACGAACAATAACAGTCCTCTTTGCCCTTGCTGCCTGCCTGAGTTGCTTTTGCTGCAGGGGAATGCCAGTCCAACACAGTGCTCCTCACACCTAAAGGCCACCAAATAAGCCATGGTGTTAACAATGTACAACCACAAGTTATGATTAACCATGACGCATCACCAGCATAGCATTCAGCAAATGCTCATATGGTGTGCGCTAACCACAGGGCAAAAGCAAGCAAAAAAAAAAAGAAAAAAGCACAATTCTAATTAGACCTAAAAATGTATCCCAAATGTGCTTCTAATCACTCATCCTCTCTGCTCCGCTGCCTTCTGAGTGCCTCTGAGGTATTAAGCACTTCACAAGAGAGGCCACAGGTGACAGATTGCCTCCTTCCTTCCAATTCCAGACAGCCGCTCACACATCACAACAAAAAGGTCACCACACAGACAGACGCCTGTCCCAAATACAGATGTGGTGCGAGGAGTACTCCTGCATCCCAGGGACTTGTGACAGGAACATGCTTGGCAGTTTGTCCTAAAATGTGTCTGGCTGTGCCCTGGGGCCCACCCTGAGGCTTGAATTCATAGAAGGTGGGCTTCCCCAGCCAAGGGCTGTCTGATACTGTGACAATTGTTAACACAGAAGCAAGAGATGCCTGTACGGCCTCTGGCTGCCTCCCAACCCTGTCCAGCATCCCTCCCAGGTTCCCTCAGGCCTATGCTGAGGGACCAGTCCTGGGGCTGTTCTGGCTGCTGTGCAGGGAGAGTGACACTAACGCTGCCGGGTCACTTGGGGCTCCAGAACTGCTCTAGTCCAGAGCTGTCTATGTTACCTACTGTAGACCTCGCCAGTTGGCTGTGGGAGACTGAGTCTGCCCCTCCCACTAAGCATTTGGGCAACTGCAAGAAGGAGGAGAAACCGCAGGAGTGTCAGCGGATCTACAGTGGGGAGAGAGGAAGGGACATGAAAGAAACAGAGATGAAGAAGATGGAGGACACAGGAAGCACGTTGAAAGGACCAGAGGCAAGAGAGATCGGCAAGGACACGCCCGGGGAAAAGCTTGCACCTACAACTGCGGCTTGTTTTGCTGAGAGTGCCGTGAACCCCGTCAGGAGTGGGTGTGACCACACCTGAAAGGGTCGAGTTTACCAGTGTCACCAACTCCAGGCAATCTAGCAATGACTAACCACCTAAACTTTAAACGCATATCCTAACTGAACAGCACCCCCACTGTGAAGGATGTACATATTCTTTTTTTTTTTTTTGAGTTGGAATCTCACTCTGTCATCCAGACTGGAG
>NW_007247595.1:23284-32132 GCF_000164805.1 Carlito syrichta
CTCACCTCAGCCTCCCAAAGGTGTGGGATTACAGGCTGAGCCACCGAGCCCGGCAGGATGTATATATTCTACAGAGACAAATGCAAAAGCAAAGTTATTCACGGACAAGTCTGTAGTTGCAAAACTCTACAACACCCCCATGTGTGTTGAAGGGGATCTGTTAAAGAAATCATGCAACATGACACTTTAAAAAGAGCAAGGCAACCACATGTGCTGATGAGGAAAGCTGCTCACGCCATCTTAGGAATGAAGCAAGCTGTGGAATATTTACACCAATATCTACCTGTGAAAAAACCAGACATATGTAAAGGTAGATATTTTTTGCATGTGCATGGACATACCAGTAAGGACAAAAAGAGGCTTTATCTTTGAGGGTCTGTCTGTGGGGAAATGGAGAGTTTGTTGAGAGATTTTTGGTCTCCATTTTGTATCTTTCTATGTTATTTGAATATATACTGCTTATGTAAACTTGGCACAGAAACATACCGTGCCATTGTTACAAAAAGACAATTCAGTGGACTAAAATAAGTTTCAGGCTGGGCGTGGTGGCTCACACCTGCAACCCCCGCACATTGGGAGGTTGAGGTGGGAGGATTACTTGAGACCAGGAGCTCAAGATCAGTCTAGTCAACATAGCAAGACCTTGTCTCTAAAAATAAATTAAAAAATTAGCCCACCATGGTGGTGCACACCTGTAGTACCAGTTACTCAGAGGCTGAGGTGAAAAGATTGCCTGCGCCTAGGACATCAAGACTGCTATGAGCCATGATCATGCTACTGCACTCCAGCCTGAATGGCAGAGTGAGACCCCAACTCAAAACAAAACAAACTCTGTAAATTTCCAAAACAGAGTATTCAGTGCAAAAAGTTAATTCTAAAATATGTGGTACAAATTGATCCCACTTAAGTTTTTAATATTATGTGTGTGAGAATATTCATTTTTCAGAAAAATCGTGGATGGACACTCTGAACATGTTGAGCAACATCGCCTCTTAGGAAAGGAACAGAAAAAACACTGCCCTGTGTCCTGGGTTTTCATTTATTAAAAGCAAAATACAACATCGAACATCGAATTGCCTCTTACATCCCTAGAGAAGGATGTTGCTATAAGAACCAAAAGCGACCAGACACCGATTCAGGTATTTCCACACTGTGGCTTTCAGGGTGACACTATAAAAAGTGGCCTGAGATTTTTCAGAGTCTGAACATCTTCAATGGAATCACAAACTCGTCATTATGGGCCAAACATACAAAGGCCAGCTTTGACCAAGTTGCTCTGCAAGTTTGTGGCAGAACAGAACCAGAAACTAGGTATTTTTAACTTCTCTGTTTGCTTCTAATCGTACCATGAACCATCTATAAGAAAAGCCAACATTTATTGTTTATTGACAATTCAGCAATACTTGCTGAGAGTCCATCAGGTACTGGTGACACGCACTTGATAGATGACACAGAGTAAAAACAGTATGACATGGCACTGTCCTGGGGAAATTGCAGGCCAGCTGGAGAGGCCCTGGGCGCAAGGGGGGAGCCGGGCAGAAGTCCCACTGTCCATGGCAGATCCAGGGCCTGTCCTCAGGTGCCTCCTCAACGGTTCAGACATCCTGCATAAAGGCCAGGGGACAGGAGATCCCACTGTCTCCCTCTCTAACATCATGGTTTGGAAGATAATACCTATTGTGGAAGGTCAGTCATGTGTGAGCTACAAGACCAGAGGGTGGTCACGGGGCAGTGAGCACAGCAGACAGTGAACACCATCACCACTTGCATGGAGCCACATCTATGGTTGGCCACGCAGCTCATGGAACACTGACTTCAGCGACCATACACAACAGAGAATATAGATGCTACAAAAATTGTCCAGAGAAGTCACTAAGCAAGCAGGAAATCACACACGAAAACACAGGATTACACACAAAAAAGCTAATAATTACAGTGAGGTGGCTAGGCACAGTAGCTCCTCCTGAAATCCTAGCACCTTGGGAGGCCAAGGTTGGTGAATCTCTAGAGGCCAGGGGTTCCAGACCAGCCTGAACAACATAGTGAGACCTCGTCCTCAAAAAAAACCAAAAAAACTTAGCCAGCATGTTGTCATGCACCTGTAGTCCCACTACTCGGGAGGTTGAAGTGGGAGGATTGCCTAAGCCCAGGAATTCAAGGCTATAATGAGCCATGATTGTGCCACTGCACTGCAGACTGGGTGACAGGGTAAGACCCTGACTCAAAAAATAAAACAAAATGAACAGGCAAAAATTACAACGAGAGTAAAAAAGGAGAGGAAATACAGAGCACGGGATCAAGAGGCTGACAGAGAGGCCTCTATTGATATAATCCGATTTATCTACTGAAAAAATGCAACTGTGTGCCACAATACCATGAATGGTATTTTTGTTGTTTTAATGTTGGTGGCCACACGACACAGTGTGTCCAAAGAACACATTTTCATACATACCAATTCCTTTAATCAGGTGGCAGTTGGGAAGGTCTACGGAGTCCACTTCTCTGGAGGCTTTAAGTCGATTTCTGTTAAAAAAAAAAAACAACAACAAAAAACTATTTGTTTATGGATGTCCTGCTTTGTTTCAGAAAAGGTTTAAAGAGAATTGCAAAAAAAAAAAAAAAACCAAACAGCACAGATCTAGGCCAGATGAAGGAGAAGACAGAAGAACAAGGGCAGGAACACAGAGAAGCCAGGAAGCTCAAACAAAAACATGCATCACAGAGTTCTGCATGCTGACCCGGGCTATGAAAACAAAAGCCAGCAAACAGCAGATACAACTTGGAATGCAAGTTGTGCAAATGCAAACAACAGCGTGCCATTTCGCAGAGCTCTGGAATCACTGAAGAAGCTCGAGGTGACCCTGTCTCCCTTCTGAAGAGCCAGTGAGGAACGACCATCAAGCTCCCACAGCAACTGAGAGGCCATGCCTGGAGCCTGGCTCACAGAAGACGGACCACAAATAGTCACCGAGACACCAGAGGAGAAGGTCCCTCCCCGACAACATTTACCAGAGGGGAGGACGGACAGCACCAGCCACTTTAGCAAAATCACTTGCTGCTGTTACATCACAACACTAAAAGGAAGAAGTAAGGAGAGGATGCTGACCTTGGACAGGCCATCCTCCCCTCCTGTCTACCGAGAGAACCCCTTTCTCTCCCTGCACCCTCTCACCTTCTCTCTGCTTTCTAGAGCAGGGGTCTGCAGGCCCTGGGCCATGAACTGCTCCTGTTAGGAACTGGGTCCCATAGCAGGAGAGGAGAGGTGGGCAAGCCAAGTTTCATCTGTATTCACAGCCACTCCCCATCACTCGCATGACCGCCTGAACTCTACCTCCTATCAGATCAGCACTAAGAAGCCTGCTTCCATGACCAATATCCTGTCTTTGTGAAACAGGGTTTTCTGCAGTGACAACCACCAAAACAAGATTATGGAGTAGACTGAACACAAGCAACACACTTTGGGTGTCACTGCCTCCCATCACCCCCAGGTGGAATTGTCTAGTTGTAGAAAAACAAGCCCAGGGCTCCCACTGATTCTACATGATGGTGAGTTGTGTAATTATTTCATTATATATTACAATGTAATAATAATAGCAATAAAAGTTAGGGTTCAATAAATGTAGTGTGTGTGAAATATCCCAAAACCATTCCTCCCCACCCTGGTCTGTGGAAAAATTGTCTTCCACAAAATTGGTCCCTGATGCCAAAAGGGTTGGGGACTGTTGCTCCAGAGCCAGAAGCAACAGCAGTGGCATATGGAGGGAGCTTTACACTCTTCAGAGTGGTTCCCACATGCCACACATTTAAGCAACAAAAGGGCAATTTGCTGCATGTCCCTCTCTATTCGCATTCCTGACAGTGTGACACTGGGAGGCTTCTAGAATACACGGCAGGCTACTGGCTTCTCAGCAGCACAGAAGGACGCCCAGGCCTACCGACCCAGGACTACCAGGAGGTTTTGCCAACTGTACAGTTTGGTAATTCAAGTCATATGTAAAGTCTCCACCTAAAGTGTGCATCTGTATATACCTGAGATCATACAACTCAGATAGTATTACATTTTTTTAACAAAATAGCAATAAATATAAATAAATCAATAGCAAATATTTAAATGTATAAATGTAAGAAAATAAAATGCATTAATAATAAAAATGTAAAACAATGCGATAAAAATATAACAAAGCTCACTCCTAGTATCCCAGGAGTAATTAAAAAAAGAAAACATGTATGTGGCCTAATCTAGTAGCAGCTGTGACAGTGACCATGAGGGTGACACTGAAGATATTCACAGGTGGCAAAAGAAACAGACAATAAAAGGAGCTGCAACTTCCCATTGTTCTAAGGGATTTGCCTGCATGGGTTCATTCAATTCTTCAAGCAACCCTACATATCAGGTGCCATTTTTCCCATTCTAAAGATGAGGAAATTGATGCAGAGGGGCAAAACAATGCCTCAAGGTTCAGCTGAGCAGGATACACAGCTTTTCCTCTCCACTCTGCACTCTTCTCAGAAAGGGGTGAAGAGACCTGTGTTCTTGTCTTTGCAGCAAGACTGCCCTGGCTCTCAGCATGTCAGTTAGTCTCCAGGCCTCACTTCTTTTTGGATAAAATGAGGATGAACTCAAAGACCTCCAAGGTGTTACATGACTCCAGAAACAGACGTAGACACAAAGCAATGGGTCACAGCTGCGGCTTCTTCAAGTTCTGGGTAACGCATTGGCCCAGGTGTCAATTTTATACAACCAGCTACGACACCGATTTGACTATACACAAATAGGGATAATGATGATTTCTATCTATTTTTTTCAAAGATAATCTCTATGGATAAAATAAAACCTGTCAAAAGCAGCACACTTTGATGTGTTTGAATCATTTACCATGGGACATTGTTTCAGAGTCACCTTAAGTCTGCACGAAGGACTGGGATGATGTTTGCTAAATGGAGTGATCCTCATCGACTGGCCACCTGTACAACAGCATCTTTCCACAAGCCAACTACCTGCTGGCAAAACCCCAAAGCTGCATGACTCCTACTCATTAGGTAACTCCTTCTTGGCTTTCCTTCCTGAATAAAGGAAAAGAGAATTTTGCTTCAATACTGTGTGTGTCAAGACTTCTGAATTCCTTCACAGACCACTGAGGGGTTTTTTCCCTGGTGGATCCCTTAGCTCCTGCTTGGTCGTGGACTTCTTGATTCTGGGAGGGAGACCTCAGCAGCTGACAAAAGCAAGCCATCCCTACCCAGTCTCCTTCTTTTTCCTCCATGGCACAGGTGGGCTAAGCAAACCCTGGTTTCCTGGCCTGCTTTGCACTGAACTGTAAGCTTATGACCCCGGTTTTAGGGACAGATATTTTTGTTCCTGACAGAAAGGGCAGACAAGAGAGAGCCCTTCTCCATGATGTGAAGCCGTCTGCATCCTTGATGAAGAGGAGGCTGTAAAGTCAATAGTGAAGGATAAGAGTGAAAATCTGGGAAGAGCCCAGCCCCTTGATGTGGTCACTGACTCAGTGACAAGTTCTGGATCAGCCACCTGCAGAGTGTTTGCCATGTGAGAAAAACAAATCCCTATTTAAATAAGTTCCCATCGACTCGATGTACGTTATTTATGGCTGAAGGCTTCTAACTGAAAGCTCCTAACTGACATAAGATTTGAGAAGCTTGGGGAGTGCACAGAAAGCTGGACAAGCCTTTCTGGAGTCGCAGATCAATAACCCTAAAAGCAGACATGTGTAAGACAAACGGTGCCAGCACATGAAGTGATGATATGAGATGAGGAAAATCTAACTTTTGCTAGAGGCAATTTTTTTCCTACCACTTTATGTCCTCGCGTGCTTACAAACATCCTGGGGCCGAGACATGTGGCCCTGGCCATTCTGCTGTCATAGACATTGCTGATCCATCCTGGCCCTCCTGCCCTTAACCCATGGACCCCACCGGCCAGTCTATTAAAGCTGACACTTGGCTAGGGTAGTGGCTCACACCTGCAATCCCAGCACTTTGGGAAGTCAAGCCGCTTACCTCACCGGCAGAGAAGCCGGGAGGCTGGGGAAGTTGGGCAAGCACCAACTGGAGGCAGAGGGCCCAGCTGAAGTCCAGGCTCAGCACTGATGGGCTGCCTGTTGACTGACTACTGAACCTCTCAACCTTGGGAGGTACATGTGTGCACAGGACAGTGTATAGGAAGACTGAACAGAGGGGCACGGAAGCAAAGGGGCTGCCTCCTGCATGTCAGGAGATGTACATCTGGGGTGAACAGAACAAATTTTTGACACTTTTGACATAATAACAAGCACACAGTAGTTAATTACAAGAAGGATGTGACTTGGACAAGGAGGATGGTGGTTTGAAAAAAGGCTGCTCCTTCAGAAGTGATCCAAAACAGGCCGCACTACCTCCTGTAGAAGCTGACATCACAGGCCCGGGATTGCAGAGCGCTCAGAAGCTGACAGGTGCCTGAGCCTCCAGCCCCTAATGGTGCTTCCAAGGCTTCGTCGTTCCAACAGGGAACAACCAGCCTGGGACATGTGTGTTTCTAGTTTCTCCTTCGCTGCTCAACTAGGGAGGGATGGGGAGGCAGGCGTGGGACGCTGTCCTCCTCTGGGAACCCGAACTAGTCACAGCTCAGAAGGAAAAAAGACAGCTTGAAGGACATTTCTCCACCTGTGATGTGCTTATGCGAAAAATCATCCACTATTTATCTGAAATGCAAGTTGAAACTTAAGTGGTAATCCAGGGAGAGAAATAACTTGATTGTCAAAGTCCCATCTCTAAATATTAATCATTCTGGCAGGGTGCAGGGGCTCAGGCCTGTAATCCCAGTACTTTGGGAGGCTGAGGCAGGAAGACTGTTCGAGTCCAGGAGACAGAGACCAGTCTGGACAAGACAGCGAGATCCCAACTCTAAGGAAAATTTTAAAAAATTGTGCATGGTGGCAAGTGCCCATAGTCCCAGCCACTTGGAAGGCTGAGATTGAAGGATCCCTGGTTCCCAGGAGGTTAAGGCAGCAGTGAGTTGTGACTGTGCCACTGCACTCCAGCCTGGATGACAGTGAGACCCCCAACTCACTGAATAAATAAATACATAAATAGGTAAACAAATAAATATTAACAATTAAATAGTAGGCACCAGATTCCAGCAAAAACCTTTCCCCTTCCTCTGAAGAGCCTTTCCTATGGAGAGGCGGGGCCACACTGCTTTCTGAAATATCCACAAAACATCTGAACAGAAAAGTGCTATGCATGTGAGCATTCCATCAAATGCTATAAACAGGTGAAGTTCCAGTCCTAAGCTGAGTGAGGATGTGCACTCAATTGTACACTAACCTACAGGTGCATCTACAGCAACAGCCTTACTTTTTCTGAGGTTTGCAACTATAGCCTGAATATAAAACTTTAAGATCAGTAACCAAAAAATTTGACTGTTAATTGTGGAACACAGGCAGTTGACATTAGTGACACCTTACTCATCATCTTGTGGATTTTGGTGGCCATGCCTGAGAAATCAAGAGCCAGGAGACGGCACTGGGAGCACTAAGTCACCCAGCTCATGGCTGTACTGCAGAGCAGGATGGCACATTCACGGTGGGACAATTCAGGTGCAACCTCCATGTCCCACCCGCAAGTGTCCTCCCTCAGTCTGACCCCACACCATTTCCCCTTGCAGATGAAGCCACAGCCATGGGACAGGGGAGCCTTCGTGGAAATGCTGGGGTCACATCGGAATCCTCCCACCCCTGGGTCACCTTGGACTCCCCCAGCCCTGGGATCACCTTGGACTCCTCATGTCCTGAGGTCTCAGTGTTTAGGTCCCTGCCCCTTGTCTAACCTCCTGTCACTCCTAACTGACTTCCCATGTCCACTCTATTCCAGCAGTTCTCAACCCTGACAGCACATGAGAATTACCAGGGGAGTTTTTAAAAATAAAATATACCCTTGCCTATGTCCCTTCCCCAACATCCTCTGCATCCAGCGGCGCCTCCCAAGCACTGGACCTGCAGGACTCTGGCAGATGAGAGCCCCTTGCTGTACTCCAAACCACCCTGATTTACCTCTAGAAAGCACAGTGGGTTACATAGAGTCCTTGCTGAAAAGCAAAACAAAACTGGGAGCCTTTCCTATCTGACAAGAATCGGGCCCTCTGTCTAGGGCCGGTGGTCCAGTGTGCATCACCAGCCTCGCTGTCCCTCTGTGCACCCATAACTGCCAGCCCGGCACCTTCTGTCCCTACACATTGGTCCAGGCCCTGTCTCTGGACCTCACGCGAGCCCCTTTACACACACACACACACACACACACACACGCCATCCCATGAGAGGGTCCCTGCCGTCTGTGTGTGTGTGTGTGTGTGTGTCCCAGTCCTCAAGGCCAAGGCCAGACGTCTCTTCCTCCCTCCCGAACTCCTCCTTCCAGGAAGACAATCTCCTTTTTAGGCCTAGGGGTCACCGTCCGCGTCCTCAGGACACCCTGACTCACACACTTCCTGCATTGTATTTCCCCTCCCCTGTGGCCGGGCGAACGCCCTAAGAATCCTCTCCACTCCGGGAGCCCGAGCGAGCACACCACGCACCGTGCGCGACGCCGCTCAACTTTCCCGCACTGTTCTGCACGAGGTTACGCCCCGAAGGGGTGACCCAGACACGGGGAGTCTACGCAGCAGGGGCGCCCCCTACAACGAGCGAGGGGGCCCCCGCCCGTCTGGGTCCGCGCTCTTTCCTCGGCTCCCGGGAGGGACCGACCAGGAAGTGAGGCCGGAGCCGGAGCCGCGTCGCTCCTGCCTCGGATCACCCGGAGGCCCGAGAGAGTTGCTCCAGCCGCGCGGGGGACGGAGGAGAACTTGCCGAAGAAGGGC